>NW_006916435.1:0-6099 GCF_000464535.1 Endocarpon pusillum Z07020 | reverse complement strand
TAATACCTAGCAAGCCTCCTAAATCTAATTTAAAGCTATATTATTATTTATTTAGCTATATATAAAAGTCTATATTCCTTAAGAGTTAAGAAGATTATATTTAGTATATTAAGAAATAAGATAATTAATATTTTATAAGATTAAGAATAATAGTAATATAAAGCTATTATTATATATATATTTAATTATTATTACTTATTTATAATTATTAGGTTAAAGCTACTTATCTTAATTAGATTAATCTATATATATAATTATTATATTATTATAAATAATTCTTATTATAAAGTTTATCTTATTAAAGTTATAAAAGTTATAATCTTAGATATTATACTTTATATATATATTAAGAACTAGCCAAAACCACGCCTTTATCTAGTTAGGATCTTTATAAAGGGCTCTCTAAAAGTTATATATATATAAAAAGCGCGTCTTAAGCTTAGGACGATGTTATACAAAGTTATATAGCCACTACTTACTAATAAGCTTTGTATGACGCGTTTTGCAGAGAAGGTCAGCCATATCTTATACATTGTTAATCCGGGGCGGGAATCCTCACGAATCCAGGTCAAGGATATGTCGTACAAGGGTCTCTTCTTCAGTCAGAGTCAAATTATGTTGAGCTTTATATACTTTAGCGTTCAGGGTACAACCCTTTATTTAATTACAGAGAGTAATTCAAGGAACATTGTACATCTTTGCAGTATATCAGATTAATATTTCCTGATTTATATAAATAGCCTAAATAGTAAGGAGGATTCTGGCTTCTTAAGATTAGGAATTTATTATATTATAGTGTTGTAATTACATATAATAGTCAGAAGGTTATGAAGTAGAAGAAAAGTAGGCGAGTTACTTATAAAGGCAAGCTGCTTATAAATTACGTTACCTCTTTTTATAATTAATATAAGATATCCCCTTTTTAAGACAGTCTCTTATTATATAACTACTTATATACTATCTATATCTTAACTTTCTTTTATATATCTTTTATATATATCCTTATTATTAATAGTTAAAGTACTAAGTAATTATTAAGACTTATTTAAATAATTAATATATATAAGCAAGAGATACGCCTATAGACTATGACTGATACTTGTTAGGATAAAGCAATTAATAATATCTCAGACTATCTTGTAAAGAAAGAGAACGATAGAGACAGCGAAGCACAGGTGTTACACCTGCTATATAAAGCAAGGGAGCTGCTAAAGGAAGGGAAGAGACAGGGCGCCAGGGGCGCCTAAGAAGGATAAGGACAAGAAGGAGGACTAATAAGATCTACTAAGGTGATCCTTCAAAGAATAAAGGGGATAAGCTAACAAAGATTAAGAAGCAGAAATAACCTTAGACAAACCCTTACTAGGAATTACTCCTTGAATAGATCCTATGCCGCAGCAGTAAAGTATAAAGGAACTGACAACAACCTACAGGGCCCCTTAAGAACTGCCGGCCCCTAGCGCTTGATATAAATAGGCAGTGCCCTTAGGAAAGGGGACAAGGAAATCATTATCAGGGTAGTCAATGAGACAGAGAGGTGCAGGCTACGTGATAGAAAGGCGAAGAAGCTAGTAGAAAGAATTAAGAAGGCTACTCCTGAACTAATAAGGGTAAACAAGATAAGTAACAGAGACATTAAGGTTACTACCTTAATTAAGGAGGCAAAGGCAGCCCTTCTAAATAATACTAATTAGGTTAAGGCAGTTAGAAACTTAGTAGTACTTTAATAGCATACTTATATAATGCTAGTATATAGCATCTAGGTCAAGGAGATTAATACTAATAAATAATAAAAAGAAATTAAGTGACTACAAAAGCTTAATAATAGCCTATATAAAGACATTAAAATTATTAAGATAAGTTAGTTAGCTAAGGTAATTAAAGCTTAAAAGTCTTTCTCCTTACTTTTAGTAAAGATAAAGATTACAGAGATAATAAACTATATGCTTACTAAAGAGTTTATAATTAATTATAAGTTTAAATATTATAAACAATTTATATATAGCCGCCTTACCTAATGCTTTAACTACTAGAGATATAGATACTTAAGCAGACATTATAAATAGTAAATACGTTATAAGCATTATACAGCCTTTTATAATTCTAAAGAGTGCCTTAATAAAGAAGCTAAGGATCACTACTACTACATAGCCTGTACATAATTAGGCTATCAGACATGATCCCCCTCTTATATAGTAAGACAGGCTAAAAAACTACACCTAACTAGGAACTAACAACTAAGGTTCTAGCTATATTAAAGCGCCTTACTATAAGTGTTACCTTAGTCTATAACTATAAATGCCCTAAAACAAACGTGCTCTAATAGTAAATTGACTAACAATCATACTAGTAATAGCTAAGTAATACCTCTAACCTTATCTATAAGACGCCTAAGAAGCGATAGCCTATAATAGCTTATAGATACTGATTCTAGAGAGAGAGCCTTCGTTAAGGCTAAGTATAGTTACCTCTTCAAAAAGCTTATTATTATAGGCTCTAATAACCCTTAGGTAAACAGCCTAAATAAAGAAGTCATAATATACTGAACAATAAAATGCTAGTAATTCTATAATATAACGTATACAAAGAGAGAATAGACATTATAATCCCGCTTTTTAAAGACGACTAGACTCTTAATTATAATGTTATAGTAATCTAAGAGCTATGGCATAATTCATGTATGCCTACCTTGCTTAGCGCTTATAAAAGAGGCTTTACACTATTTTATAACCTAAGAAAAGATACTAGAGTATGCTTTTATATTTATAATAATATAAATATTAATAACTAAAAGATATATTATAAGTCCCCTAACGTCTTATTACTAGTAATATAAGTGCGACTCTAGAAGGCAAAACAATAATAATATATATTTATAATATATATAGCTAATTATTTATATTATACTTAATAATAGAAGCGCTTCTAGTAATAATAATGCTCTATAATCTCCTAGTTAAACCTGGGAAGTATATCCTCCTAAGGGACTTTAATCTATATTACCTATACTAGGGCGGGCCTTTATGTGCTACTTAGTACAGGGCAGCTAAGCAACTAATAGACCTTACTATTAACTTTAGTTTAAAACTCGCTCTCCCCTTAGATACTATTACCTAGAAGGCGTAAGGCCTCTGCTTAACTATTAATCTAATATTTATCTTTACTAATCTGGCTATAGGCCTTAACTATTACAGAATAAAAGACAGCCTATACTAATTAGCTAACTACTTACCTCTCTTAACTTAGTTATATATAAAGAGCACTTTATAAGTAAAAAGGTTAAAGAGAGTATAAAAGCTTATAAATATAAGCAAGGTTGCAAAACTAACTAAGACAGCACTTTTAAGGCATACTCTAGATACCTCTAAAGCGATTAATACCTATATTAAAGAGATCTAAGACTATATTTATAAGATTATTAATAAAATAGTCCTGTAGGCTTATTAGGGCCTCTATAACAAATCCTTTTAGATACTAAAGTGCTTAGAGATAGTTAAGAACACCTAGTGACTTTACTATATATAAATAGTAATAAAGTAAGAGGAAGACTAGGCATAATATTAATAAGTAAATAACTATAAAAAGAGGGTTATTAATATTGTTAAGCAGAAAAACTTTAAAGTAAGGATTAAGTATACTTATAAAGACCCTAAAGGCCTATAGAAACTCACTAAGTAAGCGTAGGCTAATAGCCATTACTTGTATATTACTCCTAAGTTCCCTTTATTAATAGCCTAAGGTATTATAACATACATCTTTAACGAACAAATAGAGGTACTTAAAGCTGCCTTTTTCCTATTACTATTAGAGGCACTTTTTAATAATATTAATAACGTGATATATACACAGATATACTATTACCTAATAGCTGTTACAAAGAAAGAGGTCCAGAGTACTATAATGCGCCTAGGAGTAAACAAAGCCCTAGGCCTAAATGGAATCCCTAATAGAGTCCTTTAAGCATGCGCCAACCAGCTTACCCTAGCACTTACACACATGTTCTCCGCCTGCGTATCACTAGGGTATCACCCTTAAGCTTTTCGTGAAGCCTATACACTAGCCCTAAGGAAACCTGACAAACTAGATTACTTAGCACCTAAAGCCTATAGACTAATAGCATTACTTAACATAATAAGTAAGGCTCTTAAATTTATTATAGCGTAGTATATTACTTATCTAGTAGAGCATTATAAGACGCTACTAGAGTTACAAATAAGCGTAAGACGTAACTGCTCAACTAAAGCTGCTTTAAAATTACTTATTAAACAGGTGTATATAGTCTAGAACTAAGGAAGAGACAAGGTAGCTACTCTATTAAATATAAATGTTATAGGCGCCTTTAACACAGTATTATATTAATAGCTTATTCATAATCTAAGGAAGCACAAGATACCTTTAGTAATTACTAATTAGGTGGCTAGCTTTCTGTCTAATAGAGCCTCTATACTCTTTATAAGTAACAAGACGTCTAAGAGATTTGAGACATCAGGAACTGCTAAGGTACTAAAGTAAGCGCCTTTAGCTTTATTAATAATATTAATTTGTTAGCGTTTAGCTAAAGTACAAAAGAGAACTATAAATGCCTAGAGCAACTATATACTAAGTGCTTACGCTAGGCTTATAAGCATAGCGCTGTCTTTATATTACAAAAGTACAAACTAATATATCTTATAAGAAGCCCTAAAAAGTTTAATATAAATATAATAATTAAAGTAGCTAATATTTCTATAGGAATTGAAACTAATATTAGGGAATTAGGACTCTAAATTAACTCTTACCTAAAATAAGGTCTATATATTCAAAAGATAACGCAAAAGATAACTTAATAAATGCTTATCTTTATAATATTATTAACCTCTATATAAGGAGCTCCTTTTCTTTACATAAGACGTATTTATAATATAATAGTTAAGTTAGTAATAATATATGTAGCTGCTATATAGTATCTTCTAATAGGGATAAGGGGCACTAAAACACTTATAATTAAACTAGTCCTTACTTAAAATAGGTGCTTACACGTAATAACAGAGGCTTATAAGGCCACGCCTATCCTAGTTCTTAAAGCAAAGACTTACTTCCTGCCGCTTTTACTGCTCCTTAATAGCATTTAAATAAAAGTATGTTATAGGCTCTTAATCACAGGCATAAAACAGCTTATCTAGAGAAGCTGTCTCCGGATTACTAAAAAGCTTGACTTATAGTATAGCCGGCCTTAACGTGCTATCAAAATACTAGGAACTAGAAAATATAGCTAGCATAAACGTCGCCTCTTTAAGCTTAATATAGAAACTAAATTATTCTAAACCTTAGATTACTTTCTGCTATAGAAGAACCCCTTATAAAAGGTGACTATATTACTTAAAGAAACATAATAATAACGCTAAACTCACTATTAAATAATTAAGGCCTCTTAACTTAAGGACTAACGTGCAATATAAGGCGCTTACCTAATAACGCTCTAGCAAACTATTAGCCTAGCGCAAGGCAAGGAAATTAATAAGCAAAGACTAAGAATCTATAAAGGCCTAGCTAAGGCCTAAAGCTCCTTTGCTACCTAGTTAAGAACAAACAAGATAGGCTTTACAGACTTCTTATTTAAATAAAACGTATTAGATATCATCTCACCATCTTACGAATGCGGCTAGAGACGCCAGACCGCCCAACATATAGTCATAGATTGCCTATTAGTCTCAGACAGACACAAGATGCTAGCAGCGGCTAACATGACAGAATACTGACGTCTCCTTAACAACCCAAAGGCTCTTAAGATAGTAACGCTATAGCTGATGAAGGCTAGGGCCCTTCCCTAGTTCTTGTTCGCAGCTAAACAACTGTGTGCCTAATTGCTAACTGTAATATAGAGCCCTGTGCACCCTGTTAAAGCGCCCTAAAGTAGCCATCTAGCCACTGGCGGTAAGGTTTTCCCCTTAAAAAGATTTCTTTACGCTTTGTTTTACTTATTTTAATTGCTTTAAAGACCTCTAACGTCTTTACTTATATATATCCCTTGTATAGATTAGCTCTAGGCCAGGACTATATTAGTATAAGAATCAAATTAAATCAAATTAATAACTAAAATATATAAGTTTATATTTATTA
>NW_006916434.1:0-2272 GCF_000464535.1 Endocarpon pusillum Z07020 | reverse complement strand
CTGCCCTGGCAGAGGGTCAGCAGGGTCCTTGATCAGCAGTAATGCATAGAACACGTTGTGAATCCTCATCAACAAGAGCAGTTCTAAATGAAAACTCTGCCCAAGCCTCTTTATAATAGAGAATGGCCTAATCCATTTTTCCTTCTTTAAAATTAATTTCCTAATAATACTTACTCGCCTGCTCTTATTATTATAACTACATAGTCTTTAGATACTCTTATACTTACTTCTAACTCTTTTCTATTAGCTTTGTTAGGTTCTTAGCCTTTCCTAAGGCTATATATTTTCTTGCTATCTCTGCAGACTTAGGCTTATTAAAGCTTATTCTTAACTAATATCTATATATAATTAAAAATAGTAATAGTTATATAAACTTAGATACTATTATATTTATAGCAAATTCAGTACTTAAAAAAAGATTATTTTAATTATTATATACAAAATCTATATAAGTCTTTAAGTATTATTTTATCTCTATATTAGAAACTTTTATTTAACTATTTATTTATAAATAGTAAGCTATAAATAGCTTTGCTTTAATTTCTAAGATTTAGCACTATTATTTTTATATTTTACTAATAAACTATAGCCTTTAGTTAAATATAATTATCTAAAGAAGCTTATAAAGCTTTTATATATTCTTATATAGCATCTTAATTATCTTCTTTAAAATTGTGCTCTTCTTTATAGTTATATAAGAGATATAGTAATATTCTTTACTTAGCTAATTAATAATTATTAAAATAGTATTATAGCCTTCTAATATTAGTAATCCTATAACAAAATCTATTAAAATATCTTATTAAGGGCGCTTAAGAATTAAAAGAGGTTATAATAGGCCTATAAAGAGCTAATATATAGGTTTAGTTCTCTTGTAAACATAATAATTCTATAAGAATCTCTTAACTAATATATATTTATTTGAGATATAATACTTATTATTTATAATAGTCTTTCTTGTCTTTATATAGCCTGAGTACCTAGTCTCCTTGCTCTTATAGATTTCTTAAATTATATCTATTATTATTATTACTAGTACTACTAGTTTTTCTTTATACTATAGTACTCCTTCCTTGTCTTTATAATTTTGAATATTATACTTAAATATTTTCTTCTTTAGGTTCTCTATTTGTTTCTTTATCCTAATCATATTAAACGTCTTATTAATCTAATTCTCTTTTTTTATCCTCTTTTAGAGTAGCAAATCTTTCTTTTCTGATAACACTTATATTACTAAGATCTTTAGGTTATCTTTTATCTCTTTAGATAATATATCTAATTACAAAAGAGTCTAATACAGATTAGGATCCTCCTTCGCTCTTAGGATCTTAGTTTCTCTTTAAGTTAATATGTCAGCTTTTCTATTAGTAGCTTTTAAGCAATATTTAATCTTAAAGTTGTATTAAGATAATAACTCTGTCTAGTATGCTTGCTAACATATTAGCTTTTTTATTAATATAAAATACTCTAGAGCCTTATAATCTATAAGTATTTAGATAGGATCTTCTCTTAATAAGTATAACTTTAATAACTATTCCTTAAAATAATAAATAATAATTAGTAATTCCTTATTATAAATTATGTAATTATACTCTACTAATATTATACTTATTAAAAAGAATACTACAGAATAAAGTTCTTTATCCTCCCTTTATTATAAAAGCACTTTACTAACTATATAGTTGCTTATATTATACTCTATAATTATCTCCTTTTCAAGGTCAAAATAAGCAAGGACTAGCTCCTTTAAAACAAGGTCCTTTAGGGCCTAGAACACCTTAGTATAGTAGTCATCCTAAGTGCGCCTTGTATTCTTCTTTAATAGATTATTTAGCAGCCTTATTATCTTATTAAATCCTAAGCAGAATTATTAATAGAAGTTAATAAACCCTAAGAATCTTTGTATTATATAGACATCTCTTAGGTTAGGTTTCTCCTACTCCTGAATAACTTATACACGCTCTAGATCTATCTGAATACCCTCTAGAGTTATAATTAACTTGAGATACTTTACTAATTATATATAAAACTCGCTTTTCTTAATATTAGCCTAAATATTACTTTTGCAGAGAATCTATAAGACTTCTTATATATGTTGCTTATATTCTTCTCTTAATTAGCTAAAGATTAAGATGTTATCTAAGTACAGCATAACAAATTTTCTAAGCATCTTTATAAATTTCTTATTTATAAAGTGTTAGAACATTACTAGTATAAAGGTTAATCTGAACAGCAGTACTCTATATTAGTAATTATTATATATAGTATTAAA
>NW_006916433.1:0-30094 GCF_000464535.1 Endocarpon pusillum Z07020 | reverse complement strand
ATTCTATCTTTTTACTAGAATAATATTACTTTTTATTAAAAATAAATAGGGTAGAAATAGTATGTTGCTATAGTGTGGCTAGAGGGATTATAGATTCTATTTAGAATAGGGGCAGATACTTATATATCTATACTAGTATTAATGTTATATAATATATTATTAACCTTAGTATGCTTTGCGCATGCCTATGTATAGCTTACACATGCTCTGTATGTAGTCCTTAAATAGGTCCTGAATACACTTCTTAATACTCCCTTTATAGAGAGATCTATTTGAGTATCTAGTTCTATTAGTGATAACTGACCTAAACGTAATTCTTAGAATTCTCTTTATACTAGTACTAAGTATAGCTTAATACTCTATTACTATAAAGATTTATTTTATTGTCTAGCTTTATAATAGTAACTATTTAATCCTCTTATTTATTAGCTTTATTAGTTACTAACATGCTCTATTAGACTAGGGTTTATTAATTATAATAAGTATATAAATAATATACTAGGTTAATATAATTAATTTGGCTAGATATATATAGTTAAATCTATAAGCAAATTTAGGTCTTGCCTAATTAAGGCTAGTATATAATTTTCTATATTATTAGTATTAGAAATACTCTTTTTCTTATTAATTATTTATTAGTAGTTATAAGCTTATAATAATTATTATAAAGGCTTACTTATTAATAGTTATTTACTTGTAATAATTATATTATATAAACTAAGATTATTAATTAAATATAGTATGTTTTAAACTATTTAATATCTTATTATTTACTTTTATTTATAAAAGAAAAGTAATATTATTAGTAATAACATTTACTTCTTTATAAATTACTTTCTCTTCCTTTTATCTTAATTATAATAGCAAACTATAGTCTGCTCCTCTATAAGTGTCTCCTTCTAAATAGTGGCAGCTCTCTACTCCCTTGTAAGGATCTTCCTCTCTTACACAGTGGCAGCACTCTGCTCCTCTGTAAGGGTCTTCCTCTCCTGCACAGTAGCAGCACTCTGCTCCCTTGTAAGGGTCTTTCTCTCCTGCACGGTAGCAGCACTCTGCTCCCCTGTAAGGGTCTTCCTCTCTTGTACGGTAGCAGCAATCTACTCCCCTGTAAGGCTCTTCCTTTCCTGCATAGTGACAGCACTCTGCTCCTCTGTAAGGGTCTTTCTCTCCTGTCTTCTTTTATAGTAATAGTACTCTGTTTTCATGTAATAGACTCCTTTCTAATATTCTTATTCTTCTTCTTTAGACTTAGTAAAAGTATCTAAGAAGACTATCTATTAATAAAGAGCACTAAACTAAAGAATAAACTAAACTATATTAATAATTAGCTTTACTTATTATATAAAGGTCTTATAATTCTTATAAAAAGTAGTTATATACTTTTAAAGCGTAAAATATTAATAAATTTACTTATATTTTTTTAGACTTAAAAATGCGCCTAGATAATCTGACTTGCTTTAATATTCTTTATATTTAAATAGCTTATAATATTTTATATAACGTGGTTCATAAGCAGCCCGCTCATACAAGCAACCCGCCCACTTTGTTTTTATACCACAACTTTATAATTATTATACACTACTATAATACAAAAAAATTAATTATTTTTTATATATTTATGTTCTTTAGACATTTTTTTAGCCTTTTAACTAATTTATATAATATAATTAATTTTATTACTTTTTTTATAACGTATTAAGTCTAATGACTTAGTTTTTATAACACTTTTTTTTTAATCTTTTACTTAATTATTATTATATAGTCTTTTTTTATTTAATTAAATTATTCAGATTCTTTAAAATAAAAATACTTTTAACTTATAGATATGTTTTTTTAGTTCTTTAATACTTTATAAGAATTTTATTAGCCTTAAAAAGAGTGATTTAAGGCATATTCTATGTTTTTATAATATTTCAAATTAATATTTCTTGGCTTATATAAATAACTCTAACTCTAGAAAGAATTCTATCATATTAGGATTAAAGTTTATTATATTATTATATTTTAATTTTAGCTAATAGTTAAAAGATTATTATTTTAATAAAAAGTGGGCGGGTTGCTTGTATGGGCGGGCTGCTTGTGAACCACGTTAACTTATAAAGTTATTTAATTTAATTAATATTAAAAGATAGATCTTAATATACGTTATTTAAGATTATTAATTAAGAGTAACATATTATTTATATGTTATTTAAATATTAATTACTAGAGGATAGAAAAGTATTAATCTAGCAAAAGGAGTTCTTAATTAATAACAGGTTCAAGCTAGTTCGATTCAATTAAGTTGAAAGGCAACTTCTTAAGAGGTAAAGTCAATCAAATATAGTTAATTAGGGCGGACTGATTAATTTCTTCGCCGCAGAAGCTCTATATTTTATATAACGCTTAAGTTATCACGCCCTAGAAGTCACGGGCTCATTATACCCGGAATCTCTCTATATACTACTGTAACCGGGCTTATAACCTGTTAGAAATAGACAGGGCAGAAGCAGTATGTTGCTATGGCGTGGCCAGAGAGATTGTAGATTCTATCTAGAATAGGGGCAGATACTTATGTATCTGCACTAGCATTGATGTCATGTAATATATCACATGACCTTGGCGTGCCCTGCGCATGTCTGCGTACGGCCTACGCATGCTCTGTGTATGGCCCTCGAATAGGTCCCGAATGTACTTCTCAACACTTTTTACTAAAAGATAAGACTAGTTTTAAGGCCTAAGTATAAGTTAGGTAATAAAGAGTCAGGTAGTTTTTGTATTCTGGTATCCCCTAATTTGTTGTAATGTGCGGTTAGACATGTACGGTTATAAATCATATATGTTAGGTCCGCCTAATTATAGTGGATTTAGTCCAGCTTCTTTTTAAGAGAGTACTAACGCTAGATATTATAAGAAGGTATAAATCCTTTGTCCTAACTGTATTAATAATGTGTAGTCGCTTAATACAAGCTTACTAAGGGTATTTATAATTATATATAAATATTAATTAAGAATATACTTTAATAAGCTTAAATTTATTTAAAAAATAACAATAATATATAACTTTAAAAAAGACTAAGAATCTAATAAAGCTAATATAAAAAATTTAAAAATAAATATAAAAGTACTTAAAAATTATGTAAAAGCGATAGCAAGAGTAAGCGAATAAATACTATTAGAAGATTAATTTTAAAGAAGAAGACAAAATCTAGTTATTAATAAAGAATATCAATACAATAAGATTTTATAAAAAGCTAGATTTAAAATAGATTAGACTATTCTCTATTATAAAGAGACTTAGATAGAGCTTTTATTTAGAACTATTCTTATTAATACAGATTTATAATATGTTTTACGTATTTCTATTAATTAAAGACTTTACTAACACTTTACTAGACTAGATATATTTATAGTCTTTGCTAGTAGAAATAAAAGGAGAAAAGGCGTAAGAAGTCAAAGATATAATTAGTATTAAATAAGTAGGTAAGATCTTGAAAGTGTAAATAAAATGAGTAGATTAGCTAGAGGATTTATTTTACTATTTTATTATAAACTTTAAGGCCTCTAAAGACTTACTTAAAAATTATTTTAAAAGGCACTTAATAAAAAAGACACCTAATTAATTATGTTAAAGCTAAGTATAAAGAACTTAAAAGATATATTACGTAATAAATTTAGCTATATATATATAGTTGAATTTTGAACTAATCTAAAAGAGAAGTTATTAGGCTTAATAAAGAAATTTAAAAAGAAGTAAACTTATTTTTTTGCGCTTTTAATTAAGGGTAATTGATTTTCTAAAGAAGAAGGTAGTGTGATAAATAGAGCATTTTCTCTGCTATAGCGTAGGAAATACACATAACTAGCCACGCACTCAGATAGCAGCGCCGATGGCGTATTTATAATAGCACGCGGAACTCGTGCTGTTACGCTATTATGTCACCGATAGAGGCATTTGTACAGCACGTCGCTCCCCGTGTAGGAACTATGGGACAGCAGATTGGTATACCCCCTTTGGGGACTTATAATCTCCGCAAGAGGGAAGCTACCACTTCTGGCCCTGCGGATGCTCTGTTGGATCCTCCGCGCAGATTAGCTAGTAGCACCTCCAGCGCTCGATAGAGGAGTATATAGATCAGAGCGCTGGCCGCGCTGTAGATAGACTCTTTAGCTTACGTTTTAGCAATCTATAGACTATTGACTTATTTCAGTTTCGAGCCATTGCAACTAATAAGGCACTTATAAATAAAGAGATAGTAATAACGTAGAACAGTATAGATTACTTAGTTAGAATATAGACTCATAGTGACTTCATAAGATAACTAATCCTTAGGCCCTTTTTTAAAGAGAATACAACTGTCATAATCTATAATAAAGAGACCGCCACGAAAGAGCGAGCTTAATATTGATAAGCCCTACACTGAATACTCCCTCTGCTGTTAATAGTCATAAATTCGCAAGGAAAAAAAAATAATGTTCCAGATTTGCTGAGAATTTCCCAGAATGTCTTGCACCACTAGAGTATTAAGTGATATACATCTCAATAAATATTAAAGGACTGCTTGTTCTCACTTTTGCCGCTTGTATTCTTCGCAAGCCTCGTACTAATAAAGAATCAGTATTAGATATAATTCCTCGATTATTATATTACAAACAGGGCGATCAAACTCACCGCTTCTTTCACCATCGTCCTAGCTTCAGGGCATACCTTCCTTCCACACCCAGGTATGGCTTTAGGGTTCGTGTTAAACAGGCGCCACGCATAGGCATTCATCGGACCCTTAGCCAGCCAAGTCCAAAGCTCCCGGTCCTTCCACCACAGCCGTATTCCACGTGTAGTGAGCACGTGGTCCAGATTCTGATACAGCCCAGTTCCAGCAGCTTCGTGGAGGAAGCGGTAGAACGAATGCGCGTGATGGACGTAGCCGCTACGAACGGACCGTTCCTTCTGCCATGCCGTCCGGAACCAAGCGTGGTAGACGTCGACTTGGGCGTTCATCTTACTCGCCGGCGGGAGAAGAGCTGGTGAGCGGTAGGTACTTGGCCGTTGTTGCATCTCATACAGCCCTTTGGAATTGGCGGTTTCCGCTACCCAGATCTGAGTAACGGCGATAGCTGCAAGTTCCGAGACACACCAGACGCTTTCTTGGGGGGCTAGCCAGCTGAGAAATGCTATAGACGAGGCATGACGGGGAGGGAATATCATTTGGAACAGGCGAGGAAGGCGCGGCTGTTGCCTCTGACCGGAGTCACTACTGTTCTCTGTATCGTCCATCGACCGTTGCCGAGTGCCATCCCCAGCCCTTTTCAACGGCATTCCACACGCTCCGTCAATCTCTAGCTCAGGCATAATGCTGAAGTCCATCTCGTACCCCGTACAAAATATTACGGCGTCAACTTCCACCAAGGCGTCATCCGCGAGTAGTACCTGGTTCTCGCCAGCGAAGTCCTTGAAACCATGTAATGGAGTAATATCTCCCATGCGTATGGCAGGTATATAATCCTCCTGCACAGCCGGATGGACATGAGCTATGCTCGCACACGGAAGAAGCCGCCACTCCTCTCTCATCTTCTTCTCCGTGCGCTTCAATCTTTTAGCACGAGACTCACCGGGCCACACTTGCTCCGATCGTGCCGCGTGGGCAATCATTCTTTTCCGCATAAATCGATCCGCAAGAGGCCATGTCAGCCAAGGGATGGTGCTATCGAGGAAGTACTTCAGACGTAGATCAGGCCAAGTAAATTGCGAGTCTAGGGGAACCCCATCGTCGCCATGGCGGGACAACATGATGCGACCTCGCCGGTAGGACTGGTAAACCTTGGATGCTGACTTAGCTAGCGTGACGGATAATTCGCAGGCTGTATTGCCGTTGCCTACGACAAGAATGCGCTTCTGCTTCAATAACGCTGAACTAGAAATGAAGAGGACTTAGTCACGCCTTCAAAGCGGCATTGCCGTATAACAGAAGGACTCACTCCCTATAAGCCTGTGCGTGAAGCACAATCCCCTTGAACTTGTCACGATTTTTCATGGGCGGGAAAGCCGGGATTCCCTCGCAGCCGTGAGCAAACACCACTTTGTCAAAGGTCAGGATACTGTGCCCATCAGAGTTGATGATGTGGACATCCCAGGTGCTGTTCGACGCGTTTCGAACTACCACTTCGACAGTCGTGTGAAAGCGCACGTGTTGGAGAAGGTTGAAGTGCCGAGCGTATGACTCCAAGTAATCAGCAGCTCGAGCGCTCGTGAAATATGCAGGAGAATCTAAAAAGTGTAAGAGGTGAAGTAGCATGTTTTTGAGAGTAAAGGCCTGATGAAAGCAAACGCACCGTTTGGAAACGGGAAATCACTGAAGCCAGACTGGATCGATCAGATACATGTAAATCTTGCCCTGGTCGATCGATGAAATATCTTCAACTTGGCCCACTTACAACAAATTTGCTGGTGTTGGAAACTGTCTCATCTAAAACAGTGGTGAAAGTCGTGTTACTACTATAGGACCAGACCCCGCCGACCTTGTCCCGCCTCTCAAAGGCAGTGGCGTTGAAACCCTCTTCGCGCAGAGTCTTCAGAGCTGTGAGTCCTGCCGGACCTATGAAGTGTTGTCCAGATCAGTCTTAGCATTTGATGCCTGGAAAATTTCATACCTAAGCCAATGATGGCAATGTTAGTATTCTCCATATTGCTGTAGACAAGGAGTGTTAGTTGCTAGAGTGGGGCAACGTTCCCGGAGATAAATTTCCCAACATTCTGTCAGCCATATTTCGGCTAAATTTCAACCCGAGGCTTGTTTGCTCTGTTTACCTCGGCTATTTGCTGTGGCTATTTGCTTCGATTCTCCATAAATCTTTCATCCCCTTCATTTGCACAGTTTTATACTACAATCAGAGGACATTGTGGTGTAGGCGCTACGATAGTAAAGCTGTCACAAAACACCTTGTTTACACAGATCCTTATCGCCCTTGTACGACGGTACTATTGCTACTATGCAGCTTACCGTCACTATCAAGCTCACTATTACTATTCTAAATGTTTCTACTAGGCTGCTACATGGGCCGGGCCAACCCGGTGGTTGGCCGGGCCGGGTTTAACTGGCTGGGCCGGGTTTAACTATCCTGAGCCCAACCCGAAACCCGCCAAGGGCCCGCCAAGACCTTTTTTGGTTTTTATACTAATAATCTGTATAATAATGAATAAAAAGCATTATTTAAGAGAAAATAATACTATATCTATTCCTAATTAGGCTCACTAAACCTTAATTTACCTATTAATGTGCCAAGAAATTGCCAAGAACCCGCGGGCTTTCGGGCCGGGCTCAGCCCGACCTCCCTAAAACCCGGCCTGAAGCTTGGCGCTCTTTGCAGTTCTCAGATTCCTGCTATGCTACACGCCCCTTTAATAGGGGATAGGACGCCCATTTCGCTCGTTTAGGGCAGCTACTCTATCTGGCATTATTGAGATAGCCCTATTAATCTTATCCAGATTTATTTTATCCCACTCCTCTTAGATAGCTTAACGCAGAACAGCTTCTTTAAAGATGACCCCCCTGGACTTTAAGCGCTGCTTTATTATCCTTTAAATAGTCTTAATTGGATTGAGATCTGGCATATTAGCAGGATTCATTTTCTATTAGATCCCTAGATAGGCCTTGAGTGCTTTAACCTTATTAAGACCCTTGCTCTTACTACTATAAGGCATATTATTATTCTTAATTAAAACGTAATTTTTATCCTAATTAGGAGTAATGATTTGCTTAAGAATTACTATATAATTAGCTTGAATAAGCCGTCTCTTTATGACAGAGCTAGTATAGAAGTGGAGCTGGCCTTTAAAATTCTATCTAATAATAACGTATATATAGACTAATTAATTTTGATGTTTAAGCTTAAATTAAGTCTTTAATAAAGTATTTTATACTTTAAACTCTAATTAATAATTAATTTAAGTCTATTATTATAAATAAGTAGTAAAATAAGATTTACTATATTATTAAAACTTCTTAAATTGCTTTCATTACTAATATTAATGTTTAAATCCCTATATAATTTAAGTATTAATATATATTTATAAAAGCATTTTTTTACACAGCTATATAGGTCTTTATACTAAAATCATTTATATTTCTTTAGATAATACGTTCAGAGCTATTAACTATACTAATAGTCTTTGCGACCTTAAAATGGCTAGAAGAAGCGAAGCCAAAATTGGCATCTTCTACTGCCTTAATTGCTTCGCATTTGTACAGAGCAAGTATTCGTTTTCGGCCTCGATTATGGACTTTCTCGCCGCGGCGCGCAGTTCCTTCTTTAAGGATTTGATAGCCAGTTCGACTGGCTATATTATGTATCTTAAATAGCTCTGTACGGGGTAATTTGCCAGCTGTGTGGCGTGCGTCAGCAAGAAGGCGCGCTCGGCGCGGCGTATCAAGTATCGATTTTTTCCTCCGTGGGGCTGCAGGGGAAGGAGGATCAATCGAACAAGACTTTCTGCAGACGTGGCGTCTATTTCCTCGTTCAGAATCCATTGTTCCCTAAATTTGAGTGAGTATTGGTAGAGAAATAGAGGAATGAAGAAGGGGGGGAGAGGAAGGGGATCTGAGAACTGCAAAGAATTTTGGCGCCAAGCTTCGGCCCAACCCGGCCTATGTAGCACCCTAGTTTCTACGAGTTCTATTTATTCAATAGCTTCCATTTCATTCTATTCTATATTTCTCAGTTTAATTTTACGAACTATAGTCTGTACAACCTTCAATCTATGCCAGCGAGGCGTCAGGCGGGGATTGATGGAAACGGAATGCCTACTCGATATTAGTCTCAATCACGTAATTAAACTAGTTCTGATCGAGCGATTTGGGGCAACTTATACTAACTTTGACGAGTAATACTAGGGTAGCGCTTAAACTACATAGGCCTCTGACCGTAGTAAGCTTTTTCTACGGTTTAATTCGCTCTTTTGCGGCCAGAGACGGCCTGGTACTGTACGGTGGTAATGGTGGCGACAGTTACCTTTGTGGATATAAATACGCTCTTTTTGCTCCGTAGATTTTGAATAAAAACAACTTGGCACTCCAAGTTGACACATTCTCTGAGAAATAGATGCAGAAAGCGAAGATTAGTGATGGATGATAGTGGTAGTCCTCTAAATACCGTACAAGAAACTAACAGCCACAACTCTCACAACGTCGACTACATACGTAGTTGTCTTCGCAAAGGCCCTCCTCGGTAACCCAATTTCAGAAGGTTGCATAAGTGGGAAATGGAAATACATATAACTCGTTAGGTTTTACTGCATATCCAACCAGCTTTCACCAATCAGGGTTTAAGCCATCACCGATCGTGATGTGATGCGTGTCGCTTGCCTAACGAACCACTCAGCTACGAAGCAGCCACCAAGTATTATTTGATTTCAGTCAAAGTTTTTTTACGGAGTATGTCCTGTCCAACCTGATAGAAAAGTACTATAGGATCAGTGGGGAAAGAAAGGCTCCAACATGTACAAGCACCGGCCCTTAGCGAATCAATATATCCGCATATGCGTGCTTAACCCTGGTCAGTTCGACGACGAAATTGCCATCACCCTCCGCGCCGAACAACTCGACTCACAAAGACCTCCGCCATACGAAGCCATATCGTACTACTGGGACTGAACTATCTCCATGAGTAAGGTGCGCGTTGTAGACGGCAGGGGCGCGGTTGGCGACGTCGAGTGCGCCGTGACGCATAACCTCGAAATCGCCCTGCGCTATCTCCGCTATGCTGCAAACCTGCACACAATCTGGGTCGACTCCATCTGCATCGACCATTCTAACAACAAAGAAAAGGGGCTCCAGATCAATTTGATGGGCGAGATTTACCGACTGGCCGCACGGGTCATCGTCTGGCTGGGGCCCGAAGAAAACAAGAGCGGTCGTGCCATAGACATGCTTGAGGATATGGGCTCGCAGGTCGACTTCCATCCAGGAGCTTTCAGCATCACGCCCTCTAGCCAGGCCCGCGACCGTCGCTGGGGCGATATGGCACTGGATCTACCGTATAACGAGGAGGATCTCACCTGCCTATACCACCTGCTTTGCCGGGCTTGGTTCGAAGGACTCTGGGTCCGGCAGGAGATTCTCCTTGCCAATTCCACTGCCATTGCTGTCTGCGGATTTCGAGATGTGTCCTGGTGTGGACCGGATGTCACGTGATATATAGCGCTGCAACAAACGCTACTGGATTCTGCGCGTCTTCGATGAATTTGCTGGTTATCAAACAGTGGCGTATTGTGCGACGTCTTGAATGCGTTTTATCACAGATTTGTTACGCGTTTCGCCTCGAATTAACATGTATTTTTAGTATTGACGTTTCGCGCTATTTCGCATGGATTGGCAGTTTGATATGGCAATTTGGTATGTATAAATAGGCTCTCCTTGCGCGGTCAATTAGAGAGAACAACTTGCTATTCAGATTCTATTCTCCTGATTAGTCAGCAACGTTCGACAGTTATGAGCCCGGTTGCCTCCTGAGACGTACAAGTTGTGACTCATTTGTGCCCTTTTTTTGTCTATATCTGATTACCTGTTTGAGATTCTTGATATCCGACATCAAGATGACTTCCTCCACCTCTTCCTTGACGAAAGTCAGCATTATCCTTTCTAAACCAGAGGATTGGGATGAATGGATGCTGATTATCTATACCATGGCCCGAAATGGAGATGTTAAGGACCTGATTGACCCTAACCTGGCAGCAGAACCTCCTTAACTGATTGAACCAAGGAGGCCAACTGCTCCAGACGTTAAGTCAGGCGCTGCTGCCATCACAGGGCTTGACCCTAGAGAGCAGAAGTTGTACAGCGTCCTTCAAGAGGATTATAAGTATGATATAATGAAATATAGAGATCGTCAGAGTGCTCTAAGTAGCATTCAGGACTTTATACTGACTCGAGTAGATTAACAGCATCTTCTCCTCCTTAAGGGCAAGGTATCTGTGTATCAGATGCTTACTGCTCTAAAGAAGAGGCTTGCTCTAACAGATAAGGCACATGAAATAGACGTTATTTAACGCTATAGAGATCTTTAGAGGGCGCTAAAGTATTAGCAGATTGACAAATGGCTCTTATAGTAAGAGAGAGTATATATAGAGGCTAAGCAGCTCTTTCTCCTAAACGTTTAGAAGGAGCGTCCCTTGTACGACTTCTTAAACGCCTTAAGGCCTGTGAATATAATATTTGTAGCTAATCAAGAAGCTATTATAAAGGAGCGAATTCATTATAAAAAGGATCTGCTAACAGTTCTAGATATACTAGAGAACTATCGAAACCATGTATAAATCTTAAAGGCCTTCTTAAATAAGGGCTCCTTTTATATAGTATTTGCTACGTTCTAAGAAAGCTTAGAGGATAAAGAAAAAAAGAAGCTGAAATGCCTCTATAAAGAAGAGCACTTGTTTAAGGAATACCTCTATCTTATAGAATCTCTCAGAGCGTCCTTATAGATTCTAGACACAGAAATCTAACAGAAGATTAATAAGAAGCTAGAGAAGATACTAAAGCTTAAAGCTATAGTAGAAAAAGCTTAGAAGTAAGCAAAAGAACAGAAGAAGAGTAATAAGAAAAAGGAGAAATTAACAGAAAAGCCTGTTATAACTATAAGTGCTTTTGCTATTAAATTCTTCTTATATAAGCTTAAGAACTATTAGACGCTTAATTCTAGTATTAATATACATGTTTATAATAGTTATATACGCTTTAAATTTAAGTATATAATTACTAAAAAAGATATGCTAATAGCTAACAAAACAACATATATTATTAAAGTATTTAAACGTATCAAAATAATTATTAAAACCCTGAACAGCTTAGCTTTTATTAAGCTTTTAAATATAGCATTAGTACCAGGTTTACTAACAAATCTAATATGCCTATAACGGTTTACAAAAAAGAGCGTCTACTAGGATACGCAGAATAAGCGTCTTTATTAAAATAGATAGACTTTCTGCTATACTTAGTCTATAGACAACTACTAGGTCCTTAAATATAGACCTCCTAAGCCTTTAGACGATTCTAGAGCTATATTTGCTTTAAATAAGCCTTCTAAAGCCCTAAAGGCCCTTATAGAGGTGACAGCAACTAAATAACACAAGATTCTTACTTATATAAGGCCAGAATCTATCGCTCATCTTGAGCAGAGCGTGGAAGGAGCAAAAGTTATAAGAAGAGCTCCTTCTACTACTAATTATACGACCTATTTGCTAACAAAGGCGCATGAGTTAGTATTAAGGCGTACGGATTAAGAGGAGCCTACTATAAAGCCTCTCTCTTAAATAGGGTACAACCTAATAGCTATAACGCCTATATATAATAAGGATAAATAGGTAAGTCATTTCTTCTGCTTTATAACAAATATAGACTTTGTTTATACTTATTCAAAAAAGAATTATGCTGTAAAGATTATTAAGGAGTTTCTTAAGATGACTAAAATAAGATATAGTGCTATTGTGCACTTTATATAAACTGACAAAGAGCATACGCTCAGAAAAGCTTATGCTAAGGTTATAAAGAAGTACAAAATTACTATAGAATATTCTGCTCTTTATACCGCTGTATAGAATAGTAATATAAAGAGAGCTAGAGGGGTACTGATTTTGTGTGCTTACGCTTTATAAATAAGAGCAAAATTGCTAGATAAGCTGTGGCTAAAAGCGTTTAAAACAGTAGGCTATCTTAATAATCGTACGCTAAAGAGAGGCCTTAGGTAGAAGACGCCTTTAGAAGCTATTTTAAAGAAGCGTCTACAGCTATCTTATCTTTATCTGTATAGCTATAAAGCCTATCCTGTTTAAAAGAATATCTTATACTTTTATAAGCTTAAACTAAGGGCTTTAATAAGGTACTTAGTAAGGTATAATTCTATAAATATCTATTAGATATAAATATTAAGCTAAGGCAGAGTTATATAAATAAGAGACATTATATTTAATAAATGCCTGTTTTATAATTCAAAAGAGCTAGATTCTAGCTATCTCTTAACTACAGAAATTAAGGATATTATTAAGGTTATTAAGATGCTAGAACCAAGTTATATAGCTTTAAGAACTCTAATAAATAATAATATTAATAATTCTGAGCCTCTTTAGCTTTCTGACGCTTTTAGAGATAAAGAAGAAGATACTATTAAAGTCACAAATAGTG
The DNA here is from genome assembly GCF_000464535.1 of Endocarpon pusillum Z07020. Lineage (NCBI taxonomy): Eukaryota > Fungi > Ascomycota > Eurotiomycetes > Verrucariales > Verrucariaceae > Endocarpon > Endocarpon pusillum. The sequence goes on along the minus strand of NW_006916433.1, from coordinate 16,946 downwards.
TTAATAATACTAAGTAAGAGGAGGAGGAACTCTAATACTATCTAACGCCAGAAATAATGCCTAAACAAAATTTTAAAGAGCGTATAACTAAAACTAGTATATAAGTAACTAACTTGTAAGTGATTTACACAGGCAAAATTTCTACTGATTTTAACACACAAAATATTTTATCAAGTTGTATAAAAGGCACTAAACGCTAAAAGGCCTATGCTATAACGCTAACACATTTATCTGATTTTTCTGTATACTATTCTGCCTTTTCTGTCAGCTTAAGTAGATCTAAGAGGCAACTCTATTATAACTCTCTGTCACCTGAACCTCGCTTATAAAAGTAGATAACAAAGCATTAATTTGCTAACAAATTTAGAAACGCTATAGAGAAGAAGATTAGCAAACTAGCAAAGAAAAGGATATATAAGATTGTTCTAAAGGATATACAGAAGGAGATACTGCCCTTAACCTAGATATTTAAGTACAAATTTAATACTAATAATTATCTAGAGAAGTTTAAAGCACGCTTATGCGTACAAGAAGATCTCTAGACGACTAAGCAGGATATATATGCTGCTATACTTACTACAAGAACTCTTAAAGCTCTTATAGTAATAACTATTATATTTAATCTAAATATAATATAATATAACACTATTAATACCTTTACTAATAGCTTTCTTAAAGACGAAATCTATTATTACTGCCCTAAGAGTTTTACAAGAGTTAAATATGTTTAAAAGCTATAAAGGGCGTTATATAGCTTAAAGCAGTCATTACTTTTATAGTATAAGCATCTTATAAAAGCTTTAAAGAAATTAGGACTTTATTTAGTACCTAAAGTTAATTATCTTTATATAAATAAATATCTTATTCTCTTCTTTTATATTAATAATATTATTCTGCTATATATAAAGTAAAATTCTAATAAGCGCAAGGCTTTTAAGGCTGCCTTACTTAAATAGTTTAAAATAAAGTCTCTTAAAGAGCTGAAATAGTTCTTTAATATATAAATTCTATAGGATAAAGATAAACAGCAAATTTAGCTATATTAGGACTCTTATATCTATAAAATAGCTACTAAATTTAACCTAGCTGACTTAAAAGAAGCTCTAAAAACGCTACTCCTTATAAATAATAATAAAGACTCTAATCTATAGTATATACACACATTTTAGAATAGAATTAGCTCCTTAAACTTTGCTGTAGTTATTACTTGACTAGATATAGTATTCCTAATGTTAAAGTTAGCATAGAATTTAAAGAACCTCTCTGTAACTTATATAGCTATTACTAATTATGTTATAGTCTATCTTTATACTATGCAAAACTACGCTATTAAATATAATAATAAAGCTATTACACAAATCTTTATAGCATTAAGTAACGTAATATATATAGATAACAAAAGTTAATATAATTTAGATAGCTATCTTTTTTAGTTATATAGCGGTGCTATTAACTAGCGTGCTATGAAACAGTATATAATTATAACTTCTAGCACTAAAGCAGAGCTATTAGCGCTTTTAAGGGCGGCTAAAGAGATAATTTAGTAGAGACGCTTCTTCATGTTAATTTGATTTGATACGCAGTAAGAGATAGTTGACGTTTTGAAACTCGATACGAAGCTGCGGCATATCGATATCCACCAGCACTGGCTGCGTCAAGAAGTTCAGGCCAAAAGAGTGCTCGTACGATGGCTACCAACTGCTGATATGCCTGCTGACGGAATGACGAAACAACTGACCAGGCAGAAGCAGGAGAGATTCGTCAAACAGCTGAATTTGGTAGACATCTCGGAGAAGCTATCCATAACCCCAATTAGGAAATCCAACGAACTTCAGGCTTAACAGGGTGCCTCTTGAACCTGAGGGGGGTATATAGACCGGATGTCACGTGATATATAGTGCTGCAACAAACGCTACTGGATTCTGCGCGTTTTTGATGAATTTGCTGATTATCAAACAGTGGCGTATGATGCGACGTCTTGAATGCGTTTTATCACAGATTTGTTACGCGTTTCGCCTCGAATTAACATGTATTTTTAGTATTGACGTTTCGCGCTATTTCGCATGGATTGGCAGTTTGATATGGCAATTTGGTATGTATAAATAGGCTCTCCTTGCGCGGTCAATTAGATAGAACAACTTGCTATTCAGATTCTATTCTCCTGATTAGTCAGCAACGTTCGACACCTGGCCAACGTTTCAGCGCGGACTGGCATGCATCTACACGAAAGGTCTCAATTATTTCCCTTTCGAAGACGAGCTGGCCGAACGACTCGACATGGTCCGGACGCTGCTCTTCGGCCCGCAAGGCGTGGCTCTGAGTTCGCTAAGACGTGACTTTGGAATGCTGCTGTGTGCGGATCCCAGAGATAGGGTGTATGCCATCCTGGCCATCCTGTGTCAATGATTTGAGGCCCTAGACGTCCAGACTAATTACGATCAGACAGTGGCTCAAGTGTATCAGGACTTTGTGACCAGGTATATACGACACTCTGGCGATATCAACTTTCTCACTGTCTGTCACCTGAAAGAGCTTCCATTGGAGACACCCAGCTGGGTTCCCGACTGGTCGAATCGCGTCAGAACGTGAGTGGAAACGCGCATTTGGTGAGCAAGCGCCATGTTCGCCTCGGGACACTTGGACTCCCTACTGCCTGTCCCTATTGACGGGAAGCTCGAGCTGGTGGGCGTGAAGCTGGGGACGATCCGAGGACTTCAACAAACACCTTTGGGAAAGCCAACCACAGACAGTGAAATGGCAGGCCTTGCGCACAGCATTCTATCAATGGAGTTGCTTAAGTTCGACTATGTCGCTGGTGGCACGGTCTTGGAAGCCTACGTCCGCACCATGTGCCTTGAGGCCTTCGCGGAGAACTTCTCCCCACCTCTTGAGCACATTCCTGGGCTAGATTCGAGCATCGTGGCAGTGGACCAGATCCTTTCTCCTAAAGCCGGCAACCAACACACCACAGACGGATTGTCTCGGTTCTTGTCAAGTATGTATATAACTCTAGGCGGAAGGTGTATCTACAAGACTGACTCGGGCTATATCGGCCTGGGTCCCGTGCAAATTCACGTCGGTGACATACTATGCGTTCTTCTCGGTTCTAATATGCCCCCGATCTTGCGGCACACGGACGGCCATATAAATCAGTACCACCTCGTCGGGATTTGCTACACATGTGGCGTAAGTAGCGGCGAGGCCTTCTTGGGACCGCTCCCTAAGCATATTAGAGTGGTTCAGAAAGGGGAAGGGCATGGGCCTAAGTCCAGCCAGCAGTGGCGCCGGACGTTTCTTGACGCTAGGACCGGCAACTCGTCAAAAATGGACCCTAGGTTGAGTTCTTGGCCTATTGATCAGGAGCACTATCGCAAAATGATAGATCAAAGGCACAAACATTTTTTACAGGTTAAGCCGGACATTCTAATAAAAAGAGGAATAAGTCTTCAATCATTTACTTTAGTATAAAAATGATAATAAATCAAGTATAATTTTTATAAAGATGCATTGTACAGTACTAGTTCAAAAGTATCCGACCAACCCCACTTTCACACCTCACCAACGTTTCTTATCTCCTTCATACAAATTACTATAGCAACTTCAAGACTTTATGGATTTTGTTGAAAATTGGCTCAAATTGTGTGCTAATATCTAAGGAACGAAGCTGGCCTATTTTCCTAAATTGGAAATTAGATCTTAATATCTGGTGTACTAACCTTTCGCTGCAATCACCGTATTGATATAGGTATCCATGCTCTTGATCAAAGTATGTATAGCTTCTTCATTAATTGCGTCTCAACCGTCGCGAATAGCTCAAAATAAGCGTTAATAGTCCTCCTCACATTTACCTATTTTATTAAGTTTAGGATAATGATCCTGAATCTACTGCTTAAGTTACGCCTAAAGGTGTTTAATTAGGTTTGAATCTGGACTATAGAATGGCTAATCCATTAATAGTATACCTTTATCTTCAAACTATTTCTTAATCTTTTTAGCTATATAAATAAAGGTGTTATCCTATATAAATGTCATCTCTAATTGCTATGTTCAAGGTAATTAGTTGTTAAGAATAGTAAGGTAAGAGTTAACAGTATATCCTTACTTCTCTGTATTAGAATTTTAGTCTATTATTATTATATTTAAATACTTATTATTCTAAATAGCCCTTTATATTATAATACTAATATTTTTGTCTTTTTTATAGAGATTAATTATATTCTTTTTATAATGTTATTATAGTATACAAAAGACTTAATTTTAATATAAATATTATTTTACTTTATTTATTTTATATCTAATTTTTTTGTTTTAAATACTAAGCTAGACGTTTAGTAACTAATTAAGAAATTAATAAAGGTCTCTTTTTACTGATCTAATTAGTAACGCCCTTATTTTTAAGTATTCAATAAAGGGTACTCTAAGAAATCTTTACTCTAACTTTAAGGGCTAATGCGTGATAAGTAATCTTTGAATTCATTTATATAATGTATAGAATATTGCATTTTTAAATGCGATTCAAGATAAGAGGTTGTCCTTTTTAAGGCAAGCTTGTGCTATTGAATAAATATTTAAACTTTCTTTTTCCTTTTTAGTATAATTCCTAAAATATATATATCTTTTATACTCTTTATAGTAAGAGTATAATTAATCTAAATATAAGAAGTATTTATAAGGTTCTTATTAAATATAATATTCTGATATTATAGTAAAAGGGTTTTTAACTTTAGCAGGTTCTGCCTTCTTGAAATTAAACTCTTTAACGTCTTTATTACTTTTGATTTCCTCTTAAGTTAAGCTTTGGATAATAGTTTCTTATTTGTATTCAAGTTTATTTAGTGTAATACTATCATAAAAGTCTTGCCTGTCTAACCCTTAATATATGTGGAATTCGCTTTATTATAGTTTAGATATTTCTTCTTTTTATAGAACTTAATTATAAATGCTTTTCTTTATTTCTTAGATATTATATTTAGGTTATATATAATATATCTGTGTTTTGCTATTACTTTATAATCTTAATTAAAGCATTTAATTTATATCTATAAATGTATTAATATTTAGATATAGTCTAATTTCTTAATTTCTAAGACCTTAATATAATTCTTTATAGCTTTAGGTCCTAGTTCTTTATTATTATTATTTGCCTTATACTCTAATTTATTATTATTATAGTTATATAAAAAGAGCATTAAGTAATTAATGTTTCTTTAGTTTTCTTAAGTATTACTTTATGCTGTCCTTATTACTTAAATATATCTTATAATTATTATTATAATAAGCGGTTTAAGATAATAGATTATATAATATTTCTAATATATTCCTTTTCAGTTATCTTTATAGTATTTCCTTAGGGTTACCCTTTTTATTTATAGATTTCTTGTCTGCCTAGTTTTTTCTTTAGAGTTTATAATCTTTCTCTAGAGTTCCCTTTGTAATGCTTAACTATTATTTTATATCTTTATAATCTCAGGCGTAATAATTAGCTTTCTCACATTATAGGCATAGGCCTTTTTTGTGTTATTCTATTACTAATTCTCTAGAGATTCTTTACTTGCTCTTCTTATCCTAATTCTTTTTAAGTAATTTTTGTTTCTTTCTTTTCTGAGTAGTATCTAAGTTTATAAGTATGTTTTATTCTATAAGATAATGTCTTTAGATTCTGTGTTTTAGGCGTTATATATTAGCTTAGTATTACATTAGAATAGTAATATAATTCTTTTTTCCTTTTTTAAGTTGTCTTTTATAGTTTTTAATTATCTATCTTAATTATTATTTTAATTAAGGGTAATAACTTGCTAAGTTAGTTAATTTTGGATAGGTCATTTTTTACAGAATCTTTTCGCCTTTTATAAAAGATAGCTAATAAGGCGGAGTCCTTCTAGTTTACCTTAGAGACAATCTAATAAAATCTAGAAGTATAGTCTACAGCAGATCTCTTTTGCCTTATTTATAGTAGGTCTCTTTTCGCTTTCTTGACTATGTCTATATTCTTATATACTTGTTTAATCACCCGCCTACTTTTTTTTAAAATAATAGTCTTTTGATTATTAGTTAAAATTAAATTATAATTATATAATAACCTTTATTCTTAATATAATAAAATACTTTTTAGAGTTAAAGTTATTTATATAAGCCAAGAAATCTTAATTTGAAATATTACAAAAACATAAAATATGCCTTAAATTACTCTTTTTAAGGCTAATAAAATTCTTGTAAAGTATTAGAGAACTAAAAAAACATATCTATAAGTTAAAAGTATATTTATTCTAAAGAATCTATATAATTTAATTAAATAACAAAAGACTATATAATAATAATTAAGTAAAAGATAAAAAAGAAGTATTATATAAACTAAATCATCAGACTTAATACGTTATAAAAACAATAATAAGATTAGTTATAATATATAAATTTGTTAAAAGGCTAAAAAAATGTCTAAAGAAAATAAATACATAAAAAATAATTAATTTTTTTATATTATAGCGGTGTATAATAATTATAAAGTTGTGATATAAAGAAAAGTGGGCGGGTCGCTTGTATAGGCGGGTTGCTTATGAACCACGTTATTATGTATTTAATTCTTAGTTCTTTATTACCTCTTTAAGTTTATCTTTAAGATAGGGTTTAAATTAATTATGTATAGTCCCTTAAAGAAAGATAACTATATATAAGACCTTGTTTTTATTAGTGTCTACTGCTTATACATAAAACAAGAAATTAATTTAGAGTTAAGTTAGGAACTTTTAAAGTCTCTTTCTATCTTTATAAAATAAGTCTAGTAATATAACTTTAAACTATATATTCCTTTTTTAGCCTTTAATAGTAGCGATATTTATTAGTCCTGAGGTGATTAATATAGTATAAGTCTTTAGGTAATATATATAGTATTTATTTAACTATACTTAGTGGGGGTGGGAGGGGGGGGGTAGGAGGGGGGGCCTGATTAGTTAAGACAAGTCTCAACTAAAAGCTAGGTCTAAGTAGATTAATTAGGTAAAACAGAAAGTGTAGTAAACAATACTATAATGTCTTTAACTTAGATATAAGTTAATAACATAAATTTAATCTAGAATAAGAAAAACTATCTGACTATCTGCAAAAGGAGTGCGCTTATATAGATAAGAGATTTGTATACTTAGTCCTGCTTAGTAGTGAGCAGAGATGAGCAACCTGCATATGCTTAGTGATGCTTAGTAGTAAGCAGAGGTGAGCAACCTTAAGTGTGCTCAGTCTTGGCTGTCTATAAGCAACCATCCGGGTAGCCTTGTCCTAGTGTCCAAGCCTAGTGCCTAGCTCTGGGCTGTATGGCTCGGGCAACCTTCCTATCCTGGGAGGCGCTGTAACACTATGCTCTTTTTCTGTGAACTTTACGTGCTAATTTTATGCTCTTTTTCTGCGTATTCTACGTGCTAATTCTGTGTATTTCTACGTGCCAATTCTATGCCCTCTTTCTGCGTATTTTTACATGCGAATTCTGCGTATTCTACATACTAATTCTACGCATCTTTATATACGAATTCTACACATTCTATTTGCTAATTTTACGCCCTCTTTTGCGCATTTCTATATGCTAACTCTACGCATTTTTACGTGCTAATTCTATACATTTCTATGTGTTAATTCTGCGTATTCTGTGTACGTATTATGATTTTGACAGGGTATAACTTAGCAATATTCTGCAGTCTTAGCGAGCTATTACTGGCTTTATTAAACTGAAGAAGACAAGAAGGGATACTTTATCTAATCAAAAGATTAATTCTTTACACTGCATTTTTAAGCTTATTATTATAATAACCAATTATATAAGCTTTGCGGTGCTCTTACACTAGATAAATAATACTTTATAAGTTTAAAACTATTATTAATTTAGTTTTATTACACCTTATAATTACATTTTAACTCTATTTATAATATCTTTGTATTACTTATATTCAATACAATAGATTTTATTTACTTTTTATTTTATCTTTAAACCTGACTCCTTCCTAAATCTCTAGTCTATAAAATTCTCTTATATATAGAACTTATATAGCTTCATTCTTATGATATTAAATTAATACAACCTCGTCTATTATGTTAGACCGCAAATAAATATAAGTAACCCTAACACAATAATAAAGTTAATATATTCCGAGATACTATATAAATAATAAGAGAATATGATTTAGTTCTTTAAATGTGCCTTCTGTAATAAGATCTCTCATAAAATTAGGAACTTAAAGGTGTTGAAGCTGATATTGGTCAATTATGAATTATTACTTAAGAAAAACGTTCGGACTGGGAGGCTGGGAGGGAGACAGAGAAAGATGGCATCAAATCGGAGGGAAAGGATGGATAGGATGAGAAGTTTTATTCAAGAGCTAGGTGTTTTGGGTATGGAAAAGAATGTTGGAGTGAGAGTGGTGGTGGAGTGGGTCAGGTCCAATGGCACGACTATTCCGCCATATCTTATTGGTGAGGATGTGCCAGAGATGAAAAGAGAATATGACTCTGGATTTGGAGGGGTTGCTAGGAAGTGTCCCCTTGGAGAGTAAAGGCAGAAGGCCATCACTTGTAAAGGCCTGAAATGAATGAGGCAGTTAAAGAACTGTCGAACGGCAAGGGCGCTGATTAGTTGGATTTTCTACGCGAAACCCTTGTGTTTCGCCTTGTTTTGATTGGTCAATTTCTGCTGCAATTTCGCGGCCAATTTCCTGTGCCGTAGAGCAAATTTGTACTTAATTCTGCGCCCAGCGCAGCTTTTGTGAGAACAGACAGCCGTTTCTTCATCCTCCGCACCCTGCGCGACAAGAACTTATCTTGCCTCTCGCATGGTCTGTCCCAGACTTTGGAGGGTGGTACCCTAATTTGGACACTATTCCAAGCGATAGCTTACTTGTATTTGCATCATACATTACATACCAAACGACACGGGACAACAGCATTAAAGTCAAGAGTCCAGAGCAGTCTGCCAGCGATACACGTCCCTTTCAGATCCACCCACCCTTTCATACTCGGCTCGCTAGGTCTACATTATTACGTTACTACGGTGCTACTACGGTTCTGCAGGCCTTGGTCCTCCACCTCCACCTCAACCCCATCTAGCTAGCCTCATGGCTTCACACGAAGCTCTAACTATTACTAGTATTGCTTGGTTCAGCCTGGATTGGGAGGAAGACAGAACATGGTGACTGGTAGCTGACTGACTCACTGGTAGGCAAGGCAGGGCAAGGCAAGGCACTTACAACCACAGAGGGGAAAAAAAGGTGCTAGGGTGTTTTGAGGAGGAACGGCTCCAGAAAGTTAGACCCTGGACATGGACATGGATTTATTGACGGGGACTGGATGACGGGCTCAGATTTATTCGAATCTTCTGCTTCAGCCTGACTTACGAAACGTGAGTCGTAAGTCAGGGCGAGACTAAAGACTTCCTCTGCATTGATGTCGCAGCCTACGGTCAAATGATCTTATCCCCTTTGTGCCTTTCAGTAACGTACACTCCTTAGCGAATCAGGTTTCGTTTTGGGAAATGTGAGGACCTTTGTGCTGCTCAACAACGTACGCTTCAGAAGGAACTGCTGATACTTTATGCCACTCAGTGTAATATACGTGAAAAATCATTTATATTTGTGTATCGTCCTATAATTGCAATGGGTGAATCGGAATGGATTTTCCAAATCAAATATTGATACCTTTATACCGCTTAGTAACGTATATGGCCTAACGAATGGATTTCCTATAGAAAATGTTGATATCTTTGTGCCACTTAATAGTGAACACTCCCTAAGAACTGATTTTTGCTCAAAAATTGTTGATGACTTTCTGTTACTCGGTAACGTATACCTTTTTAAGAAGTCCATTTCTCAAAAAATCAGTCACATTCATTCAACAGCGTATACTCCTTAAGAAACCCAACTTGTAGACCATCCCGCTGCTTCGGCGTACGGCGGCCGGCGAATTATCATGTCTCTGCGGTCATGTGCCTGCCGCCATCACATCCACCCTTCAGCACGCCGTAGCGTTGATGTCTGGTATCGGTGGTATCGGGGGTATCGGAAGTATCGGCGTTAGTTGAGGTTCGACAGGGTTTCATACTGCTGCTGCGTTCGGTTACATCATTGAAGACTAGCTGTAGGGCTTCAGACTTGTCGTCCTGTAAATTTACCATAGTCGACCACACTGCTTCGTCTGGTGCTCTAGCATCAGCTGTGTGGAGCTGCGAATTGGGCTCAGCCTGCACAGCTAATAACAACATCTGTCCTGCACTGTCTGCTACTTTGTTGGTACGAGCGCGTGCTGAACAACAAATCCAGACCAAATAAATCAACGTTGCAACAATGTGAAGCAGCAAGCCGGATATCGCGAGCCCAACCTCTGTGCCCTGTACGCGCCAACCAAACCCGTAACGCTCACGGATCATCGAAACTCTTCCAGTTTGATCTGAAGCATCTGCACAGTCAGCCAACAGAGTGGCCCCCAAAGGCACATTGCTGCGTGCAAGCGCGTCAGCAACGACCATACCGATAAGGGAGGAGGCGTAGTTAAGAAATTCTGAATTATTACTACTCCAGGCCGGCACCAGCGGGCCCGACCATGTGTAAGGCGGGTCGACCCAACCAGCGGGTAGCGCTGTAACTTGCATCATGCGAGTCATCCAAGAGAACGTATGATTGCCGTAGTACTGCTCATTATTTTCGGTCAGAAAACCAGTGTCATTTGCATAACGGCGACCGTAAGACTAATTTAAGGTCAGTAATGATCTCAAACTCCAATTCAACATTTCTTTTGAGGAGGAAAGTACGGCAGGTGCCAGACTGGGAAAAGAGCATGCTTACAGGATTAAGAGCTTCGAGATAGCTCGAGTTCATAATTATGTGACCTGGACGGGGAAAAGGTACGCTTTCAGACGACGGAGGCGACGAGGTTTTGTAGATTTTCAATAAGTTCGTTTCGTTATCATGCATGTTGTTATCCGCGGCAGTCACCCAGGCAGTAATAGGAACCCATGATGCTTCAACTGTGCAAGCTGCTAGCATAGGAATAAGTTCTGGGCTCGTGTACGCGAACAAAGCTCCAGCAGAAGGCGCACGAAGCTGGTGCGTTGTTTCAAAATTCAACCATTCGAAATGCCAGAAATAGGTAGAATTCTCAGTGAAAATAGTAGGCTTTACCACTCGCCTCCATTCGGCATCTGTTGCACTCCATTTGGAGCCATTAAGGAAATCGACCGGCAGAAGACCACCAAACGTATTATATGTAGATGATTCGCACGAGACTTCGACCACTGGTTTGCGTAACTTTTTTGGTCCAGCAAACGTGTACACATATCTGGAGGAAGACAAAAGTTGTCCCCGATCAGGACCAGCATGCGTGGGGTCATTTGCACCTGAGGGAGTAAGCACGGATGAGACGGTCTGCCCAGAATTGGAATCTGGCGTAGCCACAGCCAGGAATCGTTGTGGTGACAAACAGGTTAGGCTCCTCGTATTATCGTTTAGAGAAATGTTTCGCATCATATGGTTTGCATTATCCAAAATAATGTTGTATCCACCCGTTGGACATCTGCTGTTGTTGAAGTTCCCGCTTTCAAGGCACGATTGGCCGAAGTAGGCAATCTCTGGCTGATTCGTAAAAAAAGCATGTGGAGGCATTATAACACAAGAAGCTGCTGTACCGTGGATGTCATTTGGCTCATATTGTAGACTTTCATGCCACCAGCCAAGTTGGGGTATGATTAGGATTGCCGATAGAGGTCCTGCCAGGACAAGGAATGCAGCAGCAGATAGCATTAGAATCCCAAGCATGAGCTTCTGCAATCGCACTGCAACCGTGAGAGATGCCCAGAATTCCTTGCATAGAAAAGTCGTCAATGAGGCAATGTTGTAGCTGGCCATTAGCATGCCAAATGGAAGCCCTTGGCCATGGAGCATGACCTGCCTCGCTACCCCAAGAACCATGGTCGAGGTTGATACCGAAAGAATGATCTCATGGACTCGCGCAGCAAATTGAAATGCCTTAAGACCCGAGTTTATTTGGGCTGCTCCAACGTCCTTCCAAAAGACATCGCGGAAGCTCAAAATCATAACTCCTAAGGAGGTCCCAATAGCCAAGAGATGCACAAATAACTCAGGCGAGACCCATATCATGAGCTTCTGCAAAGCATGTCGGGTTGATGCAATTGCGGCAATGGATACCGCTCGAGAACTTCGCTGACGCCACGAACTATCCATAGTGACAGAATTTCTCTGGCTGTTGGCGCCGTTTCAGTCCGTCCAGTGTACATGAAATTGAGGGTATAGCAAGATCGTCAACTCATTATCTAATGCTTCAGTAAATGTATCAACTTATTCTGGAGATGTTGAGACTGTCTTCCGACCGATAGCAGCAGCAGTGTCCCGCGCTCAGCCTAATCTCTGAACTAACTTAGTAGACAGATGTCATGGCTCAGACATGCAGTGGGGCGCAGGCTGACTGAGCCATACAGTCAGGTCCTAATTAAAATCTTCGCCCCAACTCCGACAGTCAACCTGTTAATGCCTTCCAAAATATTGTACGCAGCGTGAATAGTAGTAGATATAAGTTGATTTGTACCGACTTGTTCTTTGTGTAGAGGGCCAGCCACGGACCCTACCGACCTACTTACAGTACTAACCCGTACACTACCACTTGGCGAAACACCCCACTTGGCGAGACAATTTCGCGCACCTACGCGCCCGGGCACCCTCAAATTTCGAACAGCTATTACTCCACCAATATAGCTCCAAATGGACTCGGATAATGAGTATTTGATTCAGAATACGTCAAATGACGTTGACCGAAGGCTTTTAGCTTAATTCGTAAAGCTGCGAGATATTATGATGTTCCAAATTCAGCTCTGGCCTATTAACGCGCAGGGTGACCCTTAGTGGCAGAAATTAGTTGTATCTTATAATAACTATTAAAACAAAAAGAAAAAGTGCTTATTTAATATTTCTAAGATTTATAAAGACAGTATTTTTACTTAAATTATACGTAAATTAGAGATAACCATTTCAAAATTAAAATAATAAAATAATTAAAGTTTCTAATTAATAAAAGTAAAGAAAGAAGAACATCAAAATTCAATATTACTTTAAAAGAGATATCACTTATAAAAGACTAATTATACTAGCTATAAATCTATAAATAGAATTATTTAAATCCTTATAAAATTCTCTATCTTCTGATAGTCTTAAAAGCAATTTATATAAAAGCCTAAATATTTAATTCTAGGAAATAGGATTTTAATTAGAGCATTTAATTATTTAAAATATAAATATTAGGCTAATTTGTTCCAGCATCTCCTAGTAAGGGAAGGTTGCCTGAGCCTCACAGCCCAGAGCTAGACATTAGGCTTGAACACTAGGACAAGACTACCTGGATAGTTGCTTATAGATAGCCAAGACTGAGCACACTTAAGGTTGCTTACCTCTGCTTACAACTGAGCAGGACTGAGCATACGAATCTCTTATTTATATAAGCGCACTTATTTCGCAGATAATTAGATAGTTCTTTTTACTCTGTAGTCAACTCATGTTATTAGCTTATACCTAAGTTAAAGACATCTTAGTATTATTTACTATACTTCCTGATCTTCTTAACCATCCCTTTAGACCTAGCTTCTAGTTGAGACTTGTCTTAACTAGTTAAGCTCTAACACTTTGACTATCACTCTTAAGAACACTGAGTACAGTTAAATAGATACTATACATGTCACTTACAGACTTATATTATATTGATCACGTCAGGACATAACAGTGCAACCACTATTTAAGATCAAGGAAGGAGTACATAGTTTAAAGTTGTACCGCCTAACTTATTCTATAAAGAACGAAAGAAGCTTTAAAAATTCCTAAGCTAGTTAAGAATTAACTTCTTATTTTATGTAAAGCTATAGACACTAGAGAAAACAAAGTCTTATATAAAGCTACTTATTTATAAGGAGCAGTACATAACTAGTTCGAATTATATCTTAAAGATAAGTTAGAAAATAATATTAATAACTAAGAGAAAGACACATAATACATCTTTTATAGCTTTACTAATTTTCTAATTAAGATTAAATAAGTATATGAAGACGTAGATACTATTAAAGAAGCTGAGCGAGACCTATCTAGGTTAAAGCAAATAGGATCCGCTATAGACTACGCTTTCAAATTTTACTAAGTTGCTTTATAAGCAGACTAGAGAGAATCCGTATTAGCAGCCGCTTTCTATAAGGGCCTAAGGGACTCTGTTAAAGATAAAATAGCTAGGATTAACTAACTAAGCAAGTTACTACCCTTAATTAATATAGCAATTAAGATAAATAATTAAAACTATATAAGATAACTTAAAAAAGAAAAAAAGAATTACATTTCTTATCTACTTTAATATTAAGTAAATATATATTGATCTGAACATAAAGTATAAGGATACTACTTAACTAGACGCTTTATACTTATAGACTTGAATATAATAAAATAGAGGCTCAGAACTAAGAGGAAAAACAAAGGAATCTCAGATGTATAGAAATCAAAAAGATTTGAGAAAAATTTATATTTATATTATAGGAAACCTGACTATAAAGCCAAGGAGTATAAGGCAAAAACTTAATAAGTAAATACTATAAAGGGGACTCTGAATAAGCCTAAAGATAGCAAAAAACTTCAATAAAAAAATTGGGCTAATAAGAAATCTATAAGAAAACAAAACCTAGAATAATAAGACACAAAAAAGATATAAAGAATTAAAATATTAGAAACCATAGGTATACCCTATAACTAGCTATTTTAGACTACTTATTATAATAATAACTACATAGTATATTTAAGTAACAAAGATAACGCTAATTAGTACTTAAGAAGCTAAGATAATATTAAATACTTAATACTCTTTTTATATATAATAATAGTAAACAAGAATATAAGACGGATAATAATAATAATAAACTAGGACTAAAAGTAATAAAAATATATATTAAGGTCTTAAAAGTTAAAAAACTAGATTATATCTAACTATTAATAAATCTATAAATATAAGTCGAATATTTCAATCCGGATTATAGACTAGTAACAAAATATAAATATATTATATATAATCTAGATATAATATTTAAAGAATAAGACAAAGTCTTTATAATTGAGTTTTAGGCAAAATCTGCTAAGATTAGGAAACTCTTCACTATAGTTTCAAAATATTATACTTAGTAAGAATCTTATAGATAATTTTTATGCTTAGAATTTGTCGCTTATTAAGAAGGCGTTTAGTACCGAAATACTCAAGGGCCTTGTGGTCTGTCACAATAAGGAACATGTCAAGACTAGTTAGTTCAGCTCGCTATTCTTTGAGGGCTAGGATGACTGCGAACATCTCTTTATCGTGGATCTCATAATGGCATTCTGCTCCTTTGAGTGTGGTAGAGAAGAAAGCGACAGGATGCCACTTTGAGTCGGAAGGATCGAGTTGTATTAATACGCCAGCTGCGGCTTCGTCGGAGCAGTCCGTTTCCACTCAGGTCTCACGTTCTGACTTGAAGTACGTGAGGACGGGAGGCGAGAGCAACTTACGCTGCAGCGTGCGGAAAGCGTCGAGCTGAGTCTCATTCAATTGAAACCTTGGCGTAGCGTCCTTTCTTGTCAGATTGCTGAGAGGCCTGGCGATGCGCCTATATCCCTCGATGAACATCTGGTAGAAGTTACAGAACCCAAGGAACGACTATATACCTCTTCTTGTCGTAGGAGGTTCCTAATTGCGAATGACCTTAGTCTTACTTGGGTCGACCTCCACTCCGTGGTCTATAATAACATATCCTAAGAATGTGGTACGAGTGACTTCGAACTCACATTTCTTGATATCTATATATAGACCTGCGGCGCGTAGCCTTATCACGACTTGACGAACGTGCTGTCGATGCTCCTTCTTGTCTTTCGAGAAGATTAGGATGTCGTCAATGTACGCTGTACAGAAGACGCTAAGGTAATCTATGAGGACGGAATTAATGTAACGCTGAAAGATAGCTGGACCGTTACAGAGGCTAAAAGGAAGAACAACTGGCTCAAATGCTCCGTAAGTCGTTCGGAATAACGCCCAGAGAATTAAGTCGGGGTCTATCCTGATACGATTAAAAGCGTGACGGATATCAAGCTTTGTGAAGATCATCGCGTAAGCTAACTGTGACAGAGTCTCTGAGATTAAAGATAAGGGATATCTATCTTTCTTCGTAAGTTCATTTAGACTTCTGTAGTCGATACAGAATCTAAGGTCCCCGTTCTTCTTCTTGACAAATAGAACGAGTAACGAGAAAGAGGAAGATGACAGGCGAATGAATCCCTTACGTAAGTTCTTTATCAGGTACTCTCTCATAGCTTCGAGCTCTCGAGTTGACATCTTGTACAGATGCGACGCCTTCATCTCTGGTTCCTTGTCAAAGCGCAGCTTGTGGTCGAACGGACGGTGCGGAGGCAGAGTATCTGCAGCTACTCTCGAGAAGGCGGCGGCTTGATCGCAGAGATACAGAGGAAGATGGCTGAGGATGGACTCAAGATCGTCAGAACGGGGTCTAAGGTCACCGAGAGCATCCTGTTCGTCGTCGTCAGCTACCTGAACTCGAGACTGACTTGGCACGGGGCAGGGCGGCCTCGTTTCTGCAGCTCATGGTCGATACCATCCAACGTAACTGTCCCCAATATCGCGCCGTCCTGTTTGCTACTGACACGAAAGGCTGCGGCGCCTACGAGATTTACAGAGACAGTTCTGTTGTCAGTGTCAGCCTCATCTAGATCAGAGTCAGGACTGAGGCTCTTGTCAGCTTCATCAGAGAGAGGCAACTCAAGCTCCGCTTTGCGACGTCGATAATGCTGACGCCGTTCTTGCACAGATTTCCGAAACCAAGTCCTAGCCTTGCCAGCATCATTAGAGCTGACTTCAGGGCTGCGATGTCGAATATCCTCCTCAAATAGCCTATCTCT
>NW_006916432.1:84135-117963 GCF_000464535.1 Endocarpon pusillum Z07020 | reverse complement strand
AAGAAACATGATTTCTTATTATAATTATATATTAAACATAATATATTAATATAATAACCCTAAAAGGCAATAAATAAGTAAAGATATTATAAAAAAAGAAATTACAAAATCTTAAAAAACTAAAAGATATATTCTTAGCTTATAAGACTAAGCTAATAAGAGAAGAAGATAATATTATAATATATAAATATATTAAGCATAGACAAGCACTATAAAGCTACCTAATACTTTATAAAAGAACTATAATAGACTTAGACAGAACTAGACTCTAAATTATATATATAGTTAGACCTAGATAACATAATAATTAGAGGTGATCAGAATAAGCACTTATAAGTAATAATCAGAGGTAATCAGAATAAGTACTTATAAGTAATAATTAGAGATGATTAAAATAATTAACTCTAAATATAAATCTTTTAGTCTATATAAGCACGCTTATTTCCTAGATAGTTTTATAGTCTTTGTAATCAACTTATATTATTAGCTTATACCTAAGTTAAAGACATCTTAGTATTCTTTATTATACTTTCTGTTTTACTTAACTAACCTCCTTAGACCTAGCCTCTAATTAAGACTTGTCTTAACTAATTAAG
Source organism: Endocarpon pusillum Z07020 (assembly GCF_000464535.1). Lineage (NCBI taxonomy): Eukaryota > Fungi > Ascomycota > Eurotiomycetes > Verrucariales > Verrucariaceae > Endocarpon > Endocarpon pusillum. The sequence goes on along the minus strand of NW_006916432.1, from coordinate 117,367 downwards.
CCCTAACAGAATTTAAGTGGTTTTTAATAGAATTTGACTGGTTTTTAGCGCTTTTAATAGATAGCTTACTAATAGTGCGCTTATATAAGATAATTAAGGCGCTAGCACTTAATTCTAGCGCTAATTAAGCTGAAATTCGTGGAGAAATCGCTATTTTAAGTGATTTTAAAGAGTTTTTAATAGGTTTTAAAGATTTCTGAGTAAAAGAAGCGAATTTAAGGTAAAAGAGTTGATTAAATAGATAGGGCTTTCAAAGTTATTTTATAAAACTATTACTTTTTTACCTTCTTTTATTCCTGCTTCTTAAAAATAGGTTTATTAAACTAAAAAATACCTATTAATGTAAGGCTTTCTAAGGGCTATTAAATAATACTATGTTTAGATTTATAATCCTAATAATTAGCCTAATGCAGCTAATTTAAGTTTTACTCTTATAATTCACTTTTAGTGTTCTTAACGCTAAGGCTTCAGCCAGGTCTTAATGAATTTTGATGTTCTTAACGCCAAGGCTGCAGCACTCTTCCATAATTTTGACGTTCCTAATGCCAAGGCTATAGAAATAACCTTACCGCTAAACACGGGTATCTCTTAACGCTAAACTCAGCAAGGAAGGAGGCCACTAACAGGGATTAATCAGGATCACAAGGGATATGCCAGGCTTATTTATATTAATCTTTTTTGCCTTATTCAACGCTTGATTTATCTGAGAATATTATTATAGCTTATTCTTTAACGCTTTAGTCTTTATGATTTAATATTTATTAATATTAAAGATTAACTACTTCTAGTATTAATTCTGGTCTTTTTTTGTATTACTATTTACAGAGATGATAAGGCAGTAGAATTCACTTAATAGTACTATCAGAGAGTTGAATCTATAGATCTTGACGCATTTGTATATAAGTTGATTTGGGATAGGAACGAGCATATCGTACAATGGCTCTTTTATCTCTTTCGGACGTTATAGAGGGTCTGCCCGCACGCGAGATCGATTTGTGGAGGTTGCGTTGTTCAGATAGTTCGTAGGTATATTGGACGGTTGAGGGCGCGAAATTGAGTATGCGACCAATTTCAGCGAATCTCACTCCACATTTGGCTGCGCCTACTATCTCTGCGCGCTCAATAGGCGTTAACTCATGATGAAGAGGCCTATTACCACTGATTTCGCGTAGTGGCCTTCGTGGGGGCATAATTCGTTGATAGAATGGGTGGGTTGTGGGTGCAAAACGCGAAAAAACGCGAAAAACGCGAAATCAACGGAGACTTTTGACCGGGTACTGTACTATGCCGCCGATAGAGGCATTCGTACGGCACGTCACTCCCTGTGCAGGTACCATGGAACGACAGATTAGTATAGCCTCTTTGGGGACGTACAATCTCCTTGGGAGGGCAGCTATCGCTTCTGGCCCTGCGGATACTCCGAAGGATCTTCCGTGCAGGCCAGCCAGTAGCACCCCTGGTGTTCAATGGAAAAGTATATAGACCAGCGCGTCGGCCGCACTGTAGATAGATTCCTCAGCTTACGTTTTAGCAATTTATGGACTATTGACTTGTTCTAGTTTCGAGCTATTGCAATATTAAGTGAAATAACGTGAAATGCAGATACTAAAAATAAATACAGGGTTGATGCAAAACGCATATTAATTCTGTAACAAAATGCTGGTGACACACGTAGCAATATAAGCGCAAACTGTATTTTTGAGTTTTACACAGCCTTACCCTGACCTGATTTCATTCTTATATCTGACTTTGTTCTGGCTTCATTCTTTGCAGTTGTACCAGCAATTTCGCTTTAACTCAGGATGAAGGTCTTTATTGTCTCTTATATATTACTTTTATCGTAGCTTGCACAATCAGCTTTCTTCTTTTGACTGAATAAAAGGCAGGCTCGACAAATAGGATGTCAAACAAAAGCTAGTAAACGGTCCTCTGAGGGCCGCGGTCCTTTTGGTCCAACAGTTATGAGCCCTTATAATCCGCATTCAGAGTGCACTAGCCACTTTGGGACACAAAACCCGCTTCCTGCAAGAGGCCCCACAAGTTCGAGTTCCGCTTGGGAGAGGAGTGAAGCATTAAATCAAGGGTGACGACCACCGCAAAGTCAGCAGAGCCTTTTCCTTCAGCGAGAGGCGAATGGATTCTGTATGGAGAGAGGCTCTACGTCAGGCTTCGCAGTTGCAAGACTATTGGCTCTTGAATAAGCACCAGGCTCTGAACTCCACCGCCGAACATGCCATGGTCCTGACAACTCACGTACTAACATTCGCGGCATTTGATATCGCTTATCCGTTCCGCCGAGGCATTGACATCTCCTCCACTAAGGACATAGATTTTCGTGATGCGTTCTCGTTGCTACTTGGTAACTTCTTGATCATGGCAGGCGTACCGCGACAGATATTGGAAATGCCCTTTATCCCTCTGGCCTGGGCCAAAGTTGGCCAGGCGATACGCACAATTGAAGCATATATCCAAGCTTTGATGGAAAAGGAGAAAGCTCTTTATATGGAAGGCTCGATGGGTGGGCGTAATCTTGTCGGCGACCTCGTCCGGGACTCTTGGGACTCCAGACAAACCACAAATTTTCCTCAAAAGGGCCACTCGCTTCCCGTGACGCCGTCTAGAATGAGTCTTAGCGAAGCCGAAATATTCAGCAATGTTTTCATGTTCATGGCCGCTGGTCATGACACGGTTACGCAGACACTGACTTACTCAATTCTCTACTTAGCAACCTACCCTGAATGGCAAAGGTGGATCGCCGAAGAAATTCAAGCAATAACTCTAGAGACCCCGGACACCGACAACTGGGATTACGAGGCCCGCTTTCCGCGCTTCAAACGCTGCAAAGCAATCATGGTAAGCTGCTTCGTACCAATAGCTTCACAGGATCTGATCACGGCCCTTTGACAGCTCGAAATCCTGCGCCTCGTTCCTGTTATCGCCGCAGTTCCCAAGTACACCGCTGATCGTGATCAGACTATAACTGCCGCCGGCAAAACCTTTACCATCCACGGCGGACCCTCGTCCTTTCCAACCTGATGGCTCTCCACACCCATCCCGCATACTGGGGCGCTAATGCCACGTCCTTCCGACCCTCACGTTGGATCACTACAGATGCTGAGGGCAACCATCCTAAGAGCCTTGGCTGCCCAGCTGTCTCTGCTCTGCCCCCCGAAAGTCTTCTCGTCCCACCTCGCGGTTTTTACTTTCCATGGTCCGACGGGCCCCGTGTCTGCCCCGGCAAAAAGCTTGCGCAGGTCAAAGTAACGGCTGTGCTGGCGCACCTCTTCCGTGACCACTTCGTTGAGATGGTGCTCCAGCCAAATGAAACATTCGCAGCTGCGCAGCAACGGTTTGCGGCAAAGCTACATGAGTACAGCATGATGTTCTCGGTCAAGATCCGAGATCCAAAGAACATGGTCGTGCGGTGGACGCAACAATGAGCTATCCATCAATCTGGCGTAAATATGACCGGTCCATTATTTCGCTGGCAACCGCACAGTAGACATAACCTTATGATCCCCACCAATGACAAGTCCAGTTCATCACCCTTAATATCCCAAGGGCAAATTAATAACGGCGAGTTAGCCAATGATAAATTGGGCCAGTTCTTGCTAGAGTCGTGGATAGCAGGTCATAGAGGCCCGAAGCCCATTTGTCTCAAACTGAATTCAGACTCCTTTAGCTCCGACCTAGTAGGCAGTCTAACCGCATTCACTAAAAAATGGTCTTCGCAGAAGAGCTTGAACGCGGAGCGTCAAATACAGGCATGAAGAACATTCGCTGGTTCTCAGTATAAATTGTTAAATTGTACCACCACCATTCACTGAGTAAACTCGTGGGCTGAATGTTCTACTTCTCATGTAGAGGTTTATTTTATTATAGTAATTTTACTGAAAGAAATTGAACATAAAATCTAAGAACTAAAACTTTTAAGGCTCTTAGCAAGATTATATACGTAGTACGACTCCTTATGCAAACTTGGTGTAGAGAGGGGTACCAAGACCAGTACCAAGGATTACAACTGACTAGTAGAACTTGTATGTGACCACGCAATGTAAATACCAGTCCATACGCATCCTGGTAAGTATGTAATTTTCGGCCTTGGTGGATTCGTGTCCTGGCAGCCTGCTATAACATTATTTTGTAGAATTCTTTAGCAATGATCTCTCCATTAGCTTTCTCTAACAGGCTTGCTGTGGACAAAGGTCATTCGGAGTCCCTCTCAGCGCTGTACCAGATATGGATCCGTCCATTCCTCCTGACCAAATGCCCGCTGGTGTACCTCCGCCTGGAATTGTGCCCAACTTTGTCGATCCTCCTAGCAATACACAGGCCATTATCGTCCTAAACGCGGTTCTGATACCGATTACAACGATCTTTGTGGTTACACGCCTATGGTCAAACTTACATACTGTTCGCAGGGTAGGTTGGGACGATGGTGAGTTTCTAGTATATATATGTGTCTTGACAAAACTTACCTCTGCAAGTTTTTTGTGTACTAGCTATGATCTTCACATTTACTACGGCAGGTCTAAATATCGATGGTAAGTTCAACCAGCTTCCATGCCACCACAAAGTAGCCTTACCCAACACCTTTCAAGCAGCAAAATATGCCCGGCATATATGGGATATTCCACTCAGCTGGATCAACGCTGCATATCTAAAGGTACGAGGAAGGGCCTGACCAATGAATGCGCAAATGAACTAATATGCAGGAGTCCAGAAAGCTAGTATTAGATATTCACTCAGCACCGTGACCACCTTATTCGCGAAGATGGGCATACTGTTGCTATACCTCCGCATATTCACCATCAACAGAACATACAGATGGCTGATCTATGCTGGCATGATTGGCGACTTCTGTCTTTACGCTCCTTGCCCATTTCTCACCTACGTCTTTTGTACACCAAAATCCGCAGATTGGAGTTTGCTCAATTCCCAAGCATGTAAGGATACACTCACATGGTTTCTTGCGCAAGCAGTCCTGGTGGTGGTTCTCGACCTTTACATTCTCATTTTACCTATTCCAATGGTCTTGCGCCTGAACCTTTCTCGGAGAAAAAAGATAGGTGTCGTTAGCGTCTTTGCAACTGCCTCGATGTGAGTCAACCCTGAGCATGTGGAATCTTACTTACGGAGTGATAGTGGTGTCATAGCCTCGGTAATAACACTAGTGTTTCGCCAGAGATTATGGAAATCTACCGACCTGCTTTGGGATGTTGCTTACCAGTTCATCTTCATGTAAGTCTACGTTCCACCACTACCTTTAGCGAAGAAGTACGCACGCTTACGAAGACTCAAGAGCAATTGAAAACTATCTTGCTATTATCGTTTCGTCCATGCCGGCCTTTGCCGCCTTCTTCAAGACTTTCGTCGCTAATTCCATAATGTTGCAATCCTTTGCGTCCCGATTGATAGCGAACTCACCTAGCCTGTCGGTTGGGTTCTTCAAGAACTCTTCAGTCAGCCGAAGCAAGCGATACGCATCTCGCCAGAGTTTCAGCCTCGGGCCTTATTCCAGCAACAAATCAGACAGCATATCAAACCTCCGAGAGCCGCCAGATGTATAGATACCCAGCCGCTTATTCATTCATTTATTCATGATGGTAAGGCATCAAAATGTTCCAGCATAAGGGTGAAAAGGAGGGACATAGAATTCTGGGAAATTTTAGATCTCAATTTCGGCGCTGTAGGACCCACCAGACAGGATAAAAGGACCAAAGCGTGTACTTCTAGAACGGATTTCATGGGAAGTTCTGCGGGCGCCTATAGGGCCATTCTTGACGGCTCAGTCCCAACTTTTTCTTGGACCTTATCAGCTGTTACCACCGCGTCTGTGCTTCTCTGCGCTAACGTGGAAAATGGTAGAATGCCTTGTACAGCGTGTAGCTGGAGTCCCACGCGCCACGATTCTTGTCGGTACAATAGTCACGTAAAGCTCTTCTATGGAGTCAGTGATCGCGGTATCTGGCCCTTGGGGTCGAATCTGGTGCTTAAGGAACGATCCAATCAACCACCTAATTTCGATGCCAGAAACCTCTGATTGCTCCAACAAAAGACCACGATCCCCATTTCCGCCGTTGCCGAGGAATGGGAGGAGGACAATGGAACTTATTTCATGCTTAGCAAACGCATTGCTGGTGAGCCACTAAACACTGCGTGGGCAGAAATGTCAAGAGATGAGAGAGAGCGTGTCGCGAAACAAACTGCCGATCTGTTGCTCGAGCTTCGAGAGCCGCAGGCGCCCCTGATGCAGAGTTTGGACGGACAACCATTGTATTCAGCCTTTCTGTTTCCCAATGGTTATGGCCTTCCACACGGACCGCTATCTTCGGATCATGAGCTTTGGGCGGAGGTGATAAACGCATTGGAGGGTGTGCCTGACAAAGCTTGTCAGCAGCTACGAAGACGTATGCCTTCTGCAGCACCATACACCTTTACCCATGGGGACTTGACAGATGTGAACATTATGGTCGAGAACAGTGATCTAACTGGGATCCTTGATTGAGAGGCTAGTGGTTATTTTTCTGTGTGGTGGGAATTCACGTGCGCGGAAATCGGCCTTGGAAAACAAGACAAGGAGTGGAAGGATCTACTCCAAAAGTGCATGCCTGAACACACGCTCGGCCGTGACTTTTGTTTGGACTTTTGTGCTCTTTGTAGATACCTAGAGTTGGATGAACGTGGAGCAGCGTTATTGCAAGAGCTCATTGACGAATGAGGCCAACACAACATCATCGTTGAGCACATGCCAAACTGGGTTCCATCTAAGCTATCCCCATTATCCGCTTCTCAACAAAGACATGCCCTTGTGGGCTAGGTGCCGAGAGATGCCTAGAGGCAAACTGGACTCTTTGAGCTAAGAGTGGCCCAGACTCTGGCCGCTATAGGAAGCTCAAAATAGAACTTCAGTTGATGCTCAGGGCTGCTTGTTCATCGCTCAGCTTACACTTACGTGTGCTCAGGTCTCAAAGTGGAAATGGAATTTGGAGAGGTCAAGATTGGTGTGCGAGTAGAGTGGCATTACACTTCTCACCGATAGACCGTAGTCAGTTCGATTGGTCTCGTCTAGAGACATTGTCACGTGCGTTACGTCGGTAGCTTTACTTGGCGCTCCTAGATTAGCTCTCGTTGCTCGTCGGCAACTTCTTCTTCTTCCAACTATGCTAGAATCAATCAATTCGTCCATACCATTGCAGACATGCTTGGTTATGAGATGTTCGGAATATACTACCCCCTAGTGTTGTTGGATCTCGTGCAACGAATATGACCGCTGATTGGGTGAGTCAGTATTTTGTTTCCATCCAGTGGGAATTCAGCTGACTCTTCCGATTGGAACTGAGTTGCATGAATTGCGAATACGAAGGTTGGAGAGTTTGCCTTCCGGAGGCGGCAAGGAACCTTACCATGCTTCAAAAGAACCCTCGGCATCCTCACAAGGACCTTGCCTGAATTGTGGCCACCTAAGAGAACCACGGGAGGACAACTAGTAAAGGCACCCAGTTTTCCTGGTTGGTTCTACGGTAGCCAAGCAATAGAATTGCTTTGGGCGTTTGGCTCAGTACTACGGAGTAAGTAGCAAAGGTGACCCCGCCGCATTATATACCAGCATATTACTATGCCAAGCCAGAACACAGTAAGCTGACATCGCATGATAATTATTGACTGACAAATTCTCGTTAGCGGCTTAATGATACCTGGTCTCATAGGATGCCTGACTCTGCGGTGATGCTCTACATGCGGATGTATGTTCTGTTGGAGCAAAAGACCGCGGCCCTCGGAGGACCAATGAAATAGCTTGTGTCTGACAGGTTCGCAACTGTCCCGTGCCGCAATCTTGCGTCATCGCAGGGCTTAAGGCGAACAGCGAGTTTCCAGAACCCAACGCGATCGCCGTGCTAAATAAAGATCGCTAACCTTGAAATACGTGAGTGCGCAGCAGGATCATATCCCGACCGCCCCTCCCGAACGAGTTAACTCACTCGCCTGTACGGAGTATTGTAATGCTTCTTACATAACGAAAGAATACCGAAATCAGGCCCGCCTCATCTACGTAAGTAACATGTATCCATCGTCCGTTGTCTCACCCTGGATCTATACATCCTGCTGCTAAATCCATAACACCAAATCTTAGCCAGATGCAACTTCAAAATTACTTGTCTGCAGAAATGCATAGTGTCGCTCTGAAAGCCAGCATGCCGACAGACAAGCGTGCTTCACAGAAATCTGTTGCCCACATTGAAGCATTGCGTTCACTCACCCATGCAGCATAGAGTTGTTGGAGTCAGCCTGCCGCTCACTCAGAGATATTATGTTTTGACCCGATGTCTTATTCTATACGATATAGGATGACCTCGAGCAAGAACGTGGAGCGCACTTTCACCATTCATTCGCGCTCCTCTAGTCGCCATTCTGCGATACAATAACAGTAAGTCGGCTTGGCCGCAATTAATCTAGTTCAAACTACCTTACTTACCTCCCGATCAGTGGCACTGTAATGTATGACTTCGACCTCCAAGCTCATCCTCCCTTCCATGCTACGCCGAGAGCAGTCATTCTCCGAACCAAAACCAGCCCCCGTCCATCTGTCGCGGGACTGCCGAATATCTTCCTGTACCTCCGAGACACCTTTCTTCATCATCGGCAGACCCAACCCAGATTAGCTCAGTCCCTTGTTCACGTGGCATCACAGTTAGAAGACCTTTTCCGGATTGAGTTAATGAACTCGATACCGATTCGACTCGTTCCATCTAGGAAAAACTCACCCTTTCAAACTCCTAAAGATAGTTGGTCGAGCGTCTAGGGCACGTTATACTCGAAGAGAAGCTCCGGCTGCTGTTCGTTCAAAGATATTCACAGTTCCAGAGGATATCTACCCTTTACGATTCAATTGGACCCGGAGAAAGGAACATGTGGTTCGCGCTCCTACATGCCCCTCCTTTGTCTTCCAAAACATCTTCACTGCTCCCTAGATATCCGATCAGATAACCTCTAGTCCAGGAGATTATCCGCACATCAGATCCATGGCACACTCTCTTCGGAACCAAAAGCAATACAGCAACCGCTCCTTTATCTGAATCCAGCTAGGATTCTCATCTTCTTGAACACTCTACACATCAAAGATGTCGAGCTCGAATATTGAGTGTTGCCTATTCTTGTTCTGCATTGAGCGTGCAGTTTTTGTAGTCCCTGTTTAATGCCCATGACCCAGCTCAACGTTTGAGCCACCAATCCGTCCTCCACTCCTTGTTCAGTACATACAGGAAATGATGTTGAGGAGTCATAGTCAGTACGTTGCGTCATAGATTCACGATTATGAAAAGCAAGATCAGATATCGCATGTTTACATCTGCTGTGGTAGCTACAGCTGAGCCTACGACTGCTCCTTATACCAATGTATAAATGAAGGGGCGTCTACCACAAACTGCAATGGTTTTTTGTTGTATACCCGCGGATACAGCTGTCACATTTCAGTCAATTGCACGAGCTTGGTGGTGGGTGTGTAATAGAGAGATGATAATAATATTAAAGCTGTAATGAAGTTTATAATTGAAAAGTGTTGGTCCAAAAGGACCGCGGCCGTCAGAGGACCGTAAACTAGCTTTTGTCTGACACCCCCCCAGTTGAATTTTTTGGTGTTCTTCTGCCAAGCTTGCAACAATTTGATAGAGCTAAATCACACCTTAACTCATTTAAAGTTGCGACAATACTAACTGAATTTGAATACCACAGCTTGGAAATGATTACAATTCCAGAATTCCACAAATGTTTGTGTTGGTAAAATTGAAACCAATTTCCAGCCTACAATATACGGGTTCTCGCATTCGCATCGATTTGGCTATGCGGCGGAGTCTCGCATGATAGGTACAATCTCCGCCCAAGAACAAAAAGCCAATGAAAAAGTCCCCTTCACCCTTGTTGCAAGTCTGACGTTTGCAACAACAATACATTTCCTGTTTCACTAGGGTTAAAGTGGGTCTGTCGCGAGTCTGTGAATTTTTTCTGGCACTTTATCTGATCTGAGTTAGTGTGGAATCGGGACGAATCACCGGCAGGCTTACGTACTGAAGATTTCGTCGAGTTGCTTTTGCAACTCTTCCCGAAACTTCTCCTTCACCTTCTTTGTCTTTACTTTATGCTCCTGCATTCGGTTCAAGCTTTTTCTGACCATGGATATCTGGAGCTCGAGCGAGGCAATCTCCTTGGCTTCCTCGACCGCCTCCTCTTTCGCAACAATACGTCCTTGTAGATCACCGAGCTCTGCACTGATCCTCTGTAACCGTACGAGGCTCGCGTCGAACACTGCAACTCCGTACTTGCGCACTGAATCCACCTCATCTAACGCGGCTAGCGCGGACCGGATCTTCCGGAGCGCACGCGTGTCCGGGCGGACCTTATTAAAGAAACCCGTCTTCAGGTTTAGCTGGGAATCGTGTAGTTGTCGGTTATCCTTGGTGATGTGGTCACCCATTACGAAAAGTTTGTCCTTGATACCTTCCAACCATTCTAATACTACTTTGTTCTCAAGAATGAGTTGATCCACGTGATGTTTAAGATCGTCAAGATGTCCAAGGTATTCTTCTCGCACAAGGACGAACGGCGAAGGCGGCTCGGGTTGAAGCACGGACAGCACGCGGTATATAAAGGGCTGAGTGCGCTCTTGCTCTTCCAGCCATTGGATGTGTTCTAGACGCCGCTCCGTCCTCGCCACGACTCCCATAGCCAAATCGTGTGCGCGATCTATATGTAAGAAGAATTTGTCCACGTCTTGGCCTCTCTCACGCGCTTCTTGCCAGAAGTCGGTAAAGAGTGGCACCAGCACAGATCTATTACACTCGTTAACAAAAGCTGATAAATCATAGGAAAGTAAACACTGGTTAGTACCTAGATGGTATATCGCTCAATTCCACGCGTATTGAGACTTCTCGCATCACAGTCTCAGAGCGTTTGATCAATAAAGGTAGGGAGAGATGACCGACCATGGTCTCTTGAATATTGTTAAGCTCATCGTGCACATTCAGCAATCGGGTGACCTCCCGCGTGCCTTGGGCCGCGCCCGGTGGTCGACATTCTAGGAAAAATCGACTGGAGCCTGGGAGGTAGCATTTCCAAGAAGCGCCGACTTGCGGGCCAGAGAACCAGCAGACCAGACTTAAGCCGGGAATGGAGCAAAACAGGTCAGTAATCGTTGCAGAAAGCATGGTCAAGACCACAAGTAGGATTAGCAGGGTTATCAGCATGGCGAGCGGCACCTTGACCAGGTTGAGGGATCGGCCCAGGATGTCGTAGAGGTAGCGAATGACTTGTAGCAAGATTGAATTTGCATCATGCCCCCCCTTCTCGTCCTCGTCGACTACGCTGGACCGAACCGCTCGCTGCTTCGGCTGCACCTGTTGTTGCTTCTTATTGGCCGAGTATACTGATCTAGCTCGACTATGAGATTGCGATCGGGATTTCCTCCTCTCCGCGGCAGCTGCTGTAGGTTGCAGGATTTCCATGGTGGCGGACCTGGTCTTACGTATCGGCCGAGAAAGACGCTTCTGGTCATCGATGGTCATCGAATTATCGCTCCACTCGGGCCCTGCTTCATCTTCCTCCACCAGAGTGCCATTCTCATCTAGCTTGACCAAAGTTGATCCACCCTGTTTTGGCTTTTGAACCTCCACTGACGGGGTGCTATTCTCATCTGGCTCGACTGGACTTGATTGGCTCTGTTTTTGCTTTTGAACCTTCACTGAGGGGGTGACGTCCTCATCTGGCTCGACTAGAGTTGATCTGCCCTTCTTTGGCTTTTGAACCTGCTTCTGCTCACTTGATGCCACATGGCTTGAGGCATCGTTTTGGTCCAAGGGAAGATGTGCCATCGTATCGGCAGACTCTGATATTGTTGACATTTTGTCTTCTAGTAATTAGCTAGAGCTGAGGAGTTTGATGGGGGAGGAACTGATGGAATTCAAATCTCAAATCCTGCAAGAAATGCGAGCAAATGGGTCCACCTTATTTTTCAGGTTCCCACATGCGCGGAATGTCTTGGGACAGGTAATTAGAGTGGAGCCCTGGTCAATGCAGCCGCCCGCCTCAAAGCCTGATTTTCTCCATTTTCAATCTTTCGGTTTTCACTTTCCCTACACACTGTTAGTATGAGCTGGGATAGCTCCAGCTCCGATTGAAGGGAGGGCAGATATCATGACTGGTGTTAGATCCGTTTTAGGACTAGTAACTACTGCTAGGTAGTTAGATAGTTCTGTCTTGAAAGGCGGATAACTGAATCAAGTCAACCTGGCAAAAGCATCGTGTACCAAGTCTTGCTGTCCCTTAACACCAGCTGAAGGGCTTGCGGGAGGGGGAGGACGCATGCAGCCATCCTTCGTGCCGTGCCAAGACTTTGAGGGCCCTTGACTCTACTTACCTTTTCCGCTCCAGATACATCATGTTTCTGGATATCCCGGTGACAAGCTGCTGCTGCTGCTACCCAGCGGTCAGATTGTCATCCGTTGGCCGTAGGTAGGGAGTTATGAAAAAGCGAAAGGGATGCAGACTTGGAACACCTGTCGCTGTGGGAAGGTTTAGAGGAGCGCGAGGAATATGTAGGGGCGCACACGCAATTAGCGCAGACGCCGACAGGATCTGTCGCTAATTACTGGGATACTCTAGCGTGAAACGAAAGCCGGATCTGGACTGATTACTTAAAGTTTGGGTGATAGGTGAGAAAGGGTGTTAGGAGTGCACGCTGGTCAAGACGAGTCTTAACTAGAATGGATCCAAGTAGGTTTGGGTTGTAGAGCAGGGTGCAAAGTATACTATATAATAATATTAAAATAAAGTTAACGTTGGACACTCATCAGAAGCCTTCCTATTGTGTACCACTTAATCATATTCGCGCACTAATATTGTTACATTGCAGGAGCATAGAAGGGGCATAGAAGGAGCGCTTGGCTAGCTTGGCACACTACTTGCTATTTATCTTATCCCAACTTGTACGTAGACTTAGCTTCTTCATCTACTACTCACCACACAATCATAACCCATACTCAAGCTATTCAACAGATATTGAGCAAGCACCGCACTTTCGATGATGACAAAAGGGACACTCGACGTAGCCGAGGATGGTCAACACCTGATGGCAACAGTGGCACTCCCAATGAGTTGCAGACACACCACGATTCACGTTCGGGGAGACCACCATTCCGGAGGGATCCTCGTATACTTGTGCGCAGCCCGTAGTAACTAGCAACCTGCTCAGTGTAGGGAGATGTCAGCACGAAAGAGGAAATGACAGAATTGTGATGTTCTTGCTGACCCTATCTTCCAGCAGTCCCAGTTCGTGTCAAATGTGAGGTCCACTTCAACGTCAGCAGACTCTTTGTATGATAACGTATCTAGAAAAGGAGCGTCAGCGAAAATCAGAGATGAACATGGGAGTTTCCAGCAGATTGAAGCAGTTATGAAAACGTACTTGTAGTTCTCGCAGGCGATAATGTCCGTAGCATAGCATTAAAGGATATTGACCGAAAGAATGTCATCCGTGTTTCCCCCACCACCTCTAGGAACAGTGCCTCAAACGAATCAGCAAGGGCCGATATATTGGATCACACTTACTGGGATGCCTAAAACATGCTCATTCCTAGTAACATAACAATGGCCAGATACCCGATTTTGATTCGTGTTTCCTCCCCCCTTTCGCCACGCCGTCACGTTTATGTTCGTAGTCAGCAGGATAGAAAATTCCTCAGTCGAAGCCGAGGTATAGATGCGAATTCTTCGAAATTCTCGAACGTTCTCGAAGCCGTTGTCAAGTCTCTTTCTCTTCGGAAGATTTAGCGAAGCAGACACCAGATGCTGTGGGTCGAGATTGGTCGCAGCTCCAACTGCTTGTGCTCGATCCGGCATGACTGCCAAGATGGGCCGATCAATAACGGCTTGTTCCCTCCGGCTGTATGTTATACCGCACGTATGGCTTTGCAGACTAGTTAAGGTCAGCCTCGAGCGCTAGAACTCCCGCCGTACGCAAAAACCTACCAGATGGCTTCGGCAACACCGCCATCTCGTTCTTCGCTTCCACATGCAGGGCAGACACAATCATTCTCAGGTGACATTGTGCGATGGTATATCATGCTCATGTCCACACACTGTCCAGGCGAGAAACAGTGCTCCCATTCTTGGTTGAGATCGATGTCCGTCTTCAAGGCAGAATCCTGGATCACAAATTCGCCGCGATGGATCTTCGCAGAAGCACGGCCGATGTTTCTGAAGTTGGCCTTGAGCACGGATTTAAAAGCCTGCAATACTCAGTGTCCGCAAGGTTACGGTGAATGAAAAGGAGCTTCTAACCTCAGCTGACCGGATAAATTCAAGGTGGAAAGGACTGTGCTTTCCTAGAGCGTCAATTAGATATACCGGCTGCTGTCTTTGGATTTGACCTGGTATTTGCGTGACAACTGCTTGAATCTGAAGCACGATCTTGAACACCTCAAGGTTGGTGCGACTTCACCTGGAGTCAGCTACGGCGAAGTTCGTCCTAAATCGACAGCTTACATGACTTTATCGGTCATGTCCAGCAATTGCTTGCCCTGTGCCCAGGATCTGATCGTTATTAGATAGCGACAATACTTTGTTTAGGCCGAGAGTACCTTGCCACACCATCTGAGATGCTGCAAAGCTTTCGCATGCATTGACAATACGATGATTGTATCATACTAGCAAGTGTGTAATTTTGCCGGTCCTGTCTTCGATCTCGAAGGGTCATCTTCGATCTGCTCCACTCGCAGTCAGGACTGTACCAAAAAGTGCCGAAGAAGGGAAGCGCGCATGGCAATGGCATTGAGTAGGATGTTGATAGCTTCAGTGTGGCCAGCAAGACTGGCTTTGAACTTCGTAAGATCATCGTTCTTGCAGACGGCCCATCTGATCTTCATCCATCCGCTCTTGATGGGCGCCATAGAATGACTGGTGCCGAGATGTGGCTGATACTTCTGAATCTTCTTCCAGAAGTCATCAATCGTTGACTGACACTGAGCTGCAACCAGGCGAAGAGAAATGACTTCTGCTTGCGGTATTTCTTCCCCATCCAGACGTTTGACGTGTAGCAGAGCGGTCTCGAGACTGTATAGTTCCCGCACGAGTTCACGATACGCAAGACCTGCTTCTCCGCTGTCACGAAGCGCGTCGATGACCGTACCGACGAGCTTCAGGGCGGCTATGAAGTCGCCAGCCGAGAATCCAAATCCTACCGGCATCGCTGTTGTTGGTCCATATCATATCGTAGAGAGAAAGACGCACCAACAAGCTTGAGTGAAAAATTTGCAGGTGAAGTTTGGCTGACGAGGCTGTACAGGAAAGGGCTGTTGAGGAGGCGCCTCGGTACATGTCGTAAGGTTGGCCAATCACAAGGTTTTCTTGCAATTCCAGTTGAGTCTGTCCCAACGTCGCTCTTCCTGAGCATTGACAGCAGCTACCGTTGCTGTGAAATAAGTTTGAGATTGGAAATCCTACATGTAAAGCTTTGATCTCTCTACCACACACCCCTTGCCTCGACTGCTGACAGCCTAAAATTGCGCGGAGTAAGACGATGGATCTCCCTACCAACGACTGGATGCATCCATTCCCCTAGTCCGCTGCTGACAGCAGGTAGCTATCGGGCAACTTGCAAAGGCACCCTTCATTTCGTGCAGTTGACGCAAAGACTAAAGGGTGATTAGAGCCTCTTCCCGAACTTCCATTGTCATCCAAGATGGCTCAAACACAGTGGCAAGGCCGAAATTGCTGCGCGATATTTGTCAGGAAGGATACATCATCTCAGTGTGGTCCGAAACCCATCAGCGCTGTCCTTTTGGCGGAGTGGTTGGTGCATCCTTTTCCCATGCTGGGCTTCAAAACCAGACCACAGTCATGATCATCACAATAGGAACGAAATATAGATGTAAACATTTGATTGAACTCTTGAACCCATCTGCAAATACATGAATGAAGGACTGCCACGCCGTGCAGTAATGTTGTCTACCTGTCCCTTCGAGGCAGCACTGCTTTGAAAGAAAAAGACACGCAGATCCGATCGTTCCCACTCAGCCATCTCCTCTTCAAAAATCCCCCGGGGTTGCTGTTGTATTAGAAATTCTTATGGGTTGCCATGTAATGCACAAATGCAAAAGTGGTTGAGGCTCGAAAACTAGAAGCACGATCTTTTGGCACAACGCCTGAAAATGATTCTCCTGCTCCGTCGAAGCAACGACGCGCAAGAACACAAGCGGTCTAGTAAGCCGAAGGAAAAGCCGCCGCTTCGAAATGCTACATGTGGCCTTCTTGCACAATGGCTAAGCTTGGCCGGGTATCAATGTTACACCTCCCTGACCTCCCCACAAACGGGTCATCGACCTTGAACGAAACGAAGAGTGTTGTACAGGTATCGTACAGTAACAGTGATCACTCATTGCCTTTGACAGGCGACTTCGATCGTTGTCGTCCGAGGGTAGGATGAAGCTTTGTGGTTGGTGGGGAAGATGCAGCAGATGGTGGCGAGGCGGCTTGGTTGGCAGATTCTCCTTCGAGGGCGGCTAATGCGCTGTGACAGATCAGCATTAAGTTCTTTCCTTAGCAAGTTCACCACGACTTACCTGAAAGCATTTGTGCTAGACTTGTCTCCCTCTTCCTTCTTATCCTTCTCCCGCTGTGGTGGTGTACCAGTTCGGCTGCTGGTTCCGCTATCTTCGCCGCGGCCTAGAAGTGAGCCAGGTCCCAGTCCTCTTCGGCCGCTATTGGTCCGGCCACTACTGAAAAGGTTGCTTGGACCAAGAGTTGGGCCGTTGGGATTGCTCGAGTTTCGCGTGGTTCTAGCACCAAGACGTCGAAGATCATCGGTGCCGACATTGTTCGAGGTGTAGTCTGGTGGAGGCATACCGCGGCCACCAGAGAAGTTTCGAGCATCGCCACGACCCATGGGCAAGCGACCACCACCACCAGCACCACCACCTCTATTGCTAGCCTGTTGTCGCAAACGTTCGAGTTCGGCCTCCTGTTGTTTTCGCTGCACGTCTGCATGAATTTCTGCCAGAGTCTTGGGGCCCTTGTCGTCATTCTTTGACTGCCATCCATGTTTTCGAAGGTCAATGACGTCCAGGAGTTTGAACTTAAGTCGACTTGGCAGATCTGGGTGATTCATGATTGATACAATACGTTCGAAGTAGACGTTCATCAAGGCTGGACCACGTTCCGACTGCTCCAGGTTCAGACCGACTGTGTTGAGAAGACTGACCAAACTCTCGACTTCAGATTCATCAGGGCCGTTTTCGTCTAATTCCAGCAATTTCTTAATGCATTCGTGCATGATACGTTCTGTCAACATGCCAAGCTTGTAGAGCTCTCCAATGAATTTCACAAGACCCAGACCACGTCGTTTAGCGGCTGCAGCAATGTAGTACTCTTCAGACAACAGGGCTGCCTCCTCAGTTTGACCCTCAGGCTTGGGAGGCATATTGACCTTCCAACCCCGTTCGAATTCTTCCTGGCAGCGATTGAGGAGGTATTTTCGAAATAGAGCACCACCAGTCACCACATTGCCGTGCTTGTCCTTGATATTCTCATCCTTGATGTCGGGACTCATGAATTTCAACATTCGCTCGCAGAATAAGGCATATGTTGTAGCCCAGTGGGCCTCGTCAGTAGCTTTTTCGAAGGTCAATTGGATGACTTGTCGAAGAGTCCGTCCATCAGTTTCGTTCTTTGACTGAGCTGCAATTTCCAGGATCTGGTCGGCTATGCGCTCGAATTTCTCTGGGGTCATCTTGTTGAGCAGACCCTTGACTCTGCGTTGCACGACATCAGGAGGCATGTGACCATCAGGAGCTGGACCAGCTCCTGCAGCCTGTCCAATACTTCTTGGTTTCCAGCCAGAGCTTGATGTTTGAATGGGCTTCACTTCCATGGCGGCGGTCAGGGGCATGTTCTTGTTCTCCTCTTCTACTTTCTTACTGGATATTTTGTCGCGTTTGCTTCCTACTCTGGTGTTGCCACGCTGGGAGCCACCGACTCGAGGGGAGGATGGGATCTGACCAGCAAGTGCGTTGGACGAACTGTTACGACTCATAGAAGGTCCCACTAGAGGCATACCAGGAGGACGACCGAAAGTAAAGGGATTGTTCTGCATAGGACCAGCACGTTGACCACCCATTCCTTGATTGGATAATGCAAATCGTTCGGCCGATGTTGTCCCTGGAGGCAGATTCGCCGGGCCAGCCCTGGGTGGAGCATTGAACGTGCCCATGCCGCTAAAGCCTTGCACAACACTTGGACGGTTTGACGTGCTTCGGGCACTCATGGTGGCTGGTGTCCGTGCTGAGCCAGGCCGGGCGGACGTGTCACCGCCGTCACCAATCGTATCACGAATCTTAACATCCCAATCTAAAGATGGTTTCTCCTTGAAAACGTTTTGAAACTGCAACAGAAACTCTTTGTTGTATTTGAACTTTCGGTCAGCAGGCGCGTTCTTATTTAATGCAGGGTTGGGCGAAGCAACCGCATTTGGATATTCGATGCCGGCAAGGTCATCCAGGAATCGCGCGGATCGCAAAGCTTTCATAGCAGCACTGGGCTGTGGAGGCTCAACCTGTTTAGACGTTTCCAACGTAAGAGCCGCAGGTCGGTCCCTGCGGTTAGTTGCAATACTCTTAGGTGGTCCCATTGAGACATCTGAAACAGGGGTGGCAGCGCCGCTCTCAACGGGCGTCTGGATTGCTGGACTGTCCTGTGATGAGGGACTAGGAGCATCTTCCGCTTTTAACGCCTCCACGGTTTTGTTTGGATCTTCCCCTTCCGTGACCTCTGCCTTCTTGCGCTGACGGGCTTCCTCAGCTTCTTCGGCCTCCCGCTCAGCTTGTTTCATGTTTGCATAGTATGCAGCCTCTTCCTCGGCCTCCTTTTGCTTCTGAGCCTCTCGTTCGGCCTGCTTTTTGGCCTGATAGACAGCTTCTTTCTGTCTTTCTTCTTCTTCGCGAGCGGCTTCTTCAGCTTCCATTTGTTTAGCTAGTTTCTCAAATTCATCGTCTTCTTCTTCGGGCTCTTCCACTTCAAGGGGAGCCGGTTTCTGCTCTGTTGCGTCTTCATTGTTTGTTGGCTCCACAGCTGCTGGGACATGGCGATCCGAATCTGTAGTGACTTCGGCCTCCGTCGCTACAGCGGCAGGTTGTTCGCCCCTGAATTCGGCTTGGGTCTCGGCCTTTTCTTCTGGCTGAGCAGCTTCTTTCCCGCTAGCTTCGGCCTCCTCTTTCTCCTTCAAGGCCTTCTTCTCAGCATCTTCTTTGTCCTGTTGGAGTTTGGCATCTTCAGCAATCTTCTTTGCCACAGCATCTTGCATTGCTTTCTTTTTCTCTTCATCGCTTTTTTCGTTTACACTGTCTGTTCTGGCGTGCGAAGCGTCTACAGTGCTCACAGATCGGCTTCTTGATTCGGGGACGGGAGGGGTAGCCGCCTGGGTGGCTTGGTGACCGGCTGCACAACGCCGTCCTCATTCTTGATGGCGATAGCGGCACTCTTCTTCGGCGGTACAATGAAGTTTGCCTTCGGGACCGGGCTGCTAGTCGCACGGCTAGCGGTATGAGAATGACCGGATACAGCTGGTATAGCAGGAGTATGCGGCTGTCCTAGGCTCGATGCTGGACGCTCGGCTGCAGAGACTTGGGAGGGGCTTCGCGACATGGGCTGAGCCTGCTGTGGATGTTGACCCTGATTGCTGTATTGTGTCTGCATGAA
Source organism: Endocarpon pusillum Z07020 (assembly GCF_000464535.1). NCBI lineage: Eukaryota > Fungi > Ascomycota > Eurotiomycetes > Verrucariales > Verrucariaceae > Endocarpon > Endocarpon pusillum. The sequence continues at coordinate 97,627 of NW_006916432.1, read as the reverse complement.
CTGCGGACCGGGTCCTGGTACATAGTTCGGACGAGGGGACGTAGGTGGAGGGTAACCTTGCATCTGCGGATTTTGCTGCATCCAATGCTGGTGGTACATAGCTTGCAAACTCGGGTCGGGCTGAAGCTGTACATAATGACCCTGCTTTTTGGCTGTCAGAACCTTTTCAAAATTGCCACTTTGGGGCGAGAGATCAAATGGAAGCTGTTGGGGAGGGACCAGGAAAGCTGGGTCTGGCACAGGCGGCTTGGGATCGTTCCGGTGAGCGGCCGGGCGGTCCCACTCACGCTTCGAATTGTTGAAATTCGAAGCTCCTTTGCCGCGACCTCTGCTTTTACCAGTCTTGCCTTTAGTAGAAGGAGGATTGGAAGAAGAAAAGTGGCGCTTTACTTGTGGGAATCCCTGATATCCTTGATTTCCATACTGCTGGCCGGGCATGCCAGGGACCATCTGCATGTGCGGCATTTGGGGCGTCGCCGGATTGACATTCATCATAGCTGGGCTGCGAGTAGCCATATTTGGAGAGTTCGTGTATGGCTGGGAGCGCCCTTGAAATGACGGCATATGGGGCATGCTTCGCTGATTCGGTTGTCCGCGGAAACTCTGCTGAGGTGAGTACGGCATCGGTTGGGAGTATGGCTGGCCTTGGAAGCTACTGCGTCCACCACGACTCGCTTGCATGGGAAAGCTGCTTCGTCCAGGCCCACCTGGGATACCGTGATTGCTCATATCGCCATGGGACGATTGCGATGATTCGCGTCGTACGTTGGGGGGGTGGGAACCCTCGGGCGCAAACGAATTTGGTGCCATTCCACGTATTTGGCGCTGCGATTATGTCAGTATAACATCCAAACCCTTTTGCTAGGAAGAATGTACATTTGGGTCATTCCCTTCCGGACCAGATTGACCAAACACCAGGCTATTACCCTGATTTTGCAAGCTAGAAGGTGGTCGACCTCCACTAATAGAGGGCTGAGGGATGGGTGAAGGTGACACTTGGGGTGAGATGAGTCTGGGATTTACGGCTCCGGACACTCCAAGATTCCCAGGAGAACTGTTTGTTAGGGCTGGAGAAGCACCAGAAGCTGGTGATCCTCCTACATTCGCGGATCCAAACTGAATATTGATTGTTTTATTTGATTGACCGCCCGGTGGACCTCCGTTGATGCCACTCGGTGTAATCGTGAAAGAAGGTTTTCGGTTGTGGTCAGAAACTGTGCTAGTTGAGAGGCTATTGTTGCCATTCATGCCAGATGATGCTTCAAGTGAAGAGATTGCGGCTATGGATGGAATGTTACCATTGACAGATGGAAGGCCTTCTCCAGTACCATGTTGTGAAGGCATAGAGCCTTCGATTGCTGTCGCCATATTTGATGACCCGGATGCATCAGGTAGAATGGAGTTTTTGGTTGCAGCAGCGTAGGAAGATCGACCAATAGCTGGTGCAGTGGAGATCGGACCTTGGGGAGCTGAAGGAGACTGCTTCCGCGAAGCTGACTGCGCTCCAGATATGCTTGTTTGAACAGGTGTGTTTGCTTGTTGAGGAGTGGATGTCATTAGAGGAGTTTCTGAGGCGGGAATTTGGTGAACGTGGTTATGGTCGGTCGTATGGGTAGTAGTGTAAGCTGAGTGGAGAGTTGCAACGTTGGTCTCTAAAAATCAAGCCCGAACCAGCAGGAAATTGAATGAATGGAAGTTCTGTGTTTTTTTCAACTGGCAGGCGGCAGATCTCGAGTAAACGGATGTCGCAGTGTCGCAGAGAAATAGGTGCTGGGAAAGCCAGGCAAATTTCAGCCGCACAAACACTTCTTGCGCAGGGCGAAGGAGTGAAGTGAAACTTCGATCTGAGACAAGTACTAAAGAGCAGAAAACAACACAAGGATATTGTGTGTTTCTGCGGTGTCTCTTCTTTATTTGAAGAGACCTCTTTGATTGTGGTGGTGGGTGAGGTTTGTCGTCTGAAGGGAAGAGAGCAAATTTTTGGACTGGCGAGGCGGCAGATTACTACGTAAAACGTGGGGCTAAGCCCTTTTGGGCCGTTCAACCAGTTTACCTCGTCAAAGGGTCCTCCAGCTTCACCCTTAATGTTACTCATTTCTAGACAAACTCCGGCGCGTGACTCAGGTAGCATTGAAGCGACTCATTTGGTGTTCACTACCAGCCTTAGCTTATCGATCGGGTTAGGTAAGGTGCTTGTAGGGCTTTTAATGATTGTGCTTTCTGGGCTGTGTCTGCGGACTCTAAACCTGGCAGGCAGTGACGACAAAAGAAACAGCCCCCACCTGCTCGCATGCTAAGCAGGTGCCACCAACCAACTTCAGTCCAACGATCGCGTCGCTACATCATATGCTTCCTATCAAGCCTTGTAGAGAATCTCACCTTCAGCCGATAGAATCTCCAAACACCAATCAACTAACCGTTGCCGATTTTTGCTATCTCTGCTTTAATCCGCACATCCAGAGAATCCACAATCTTTCAGCGTGTTGGAGTACGCTGGACGTTGACACTACTCACTATCTAGTCAACAAGATCTTCTCGAGATTAGCAGATCGATATTGTTACTTTGATGGCAACTAAACCGCTAATACTAGACGAATGAGGTGAGGCAGATACCACGACTTGGCAATGACTTGTTGACCCGTACTACCGTGGCTTTGCTGTAGACGACTCGGAAGAAGGGATCATACGTGAGGGTTTTCCCTCCGTACTCCTGGCAGTACTCTCTATCCATGAAAACCTATCGAAGCCAGAGAAATCAGGTAGACCACTGCCTGCTTAGATTATACTTGAAGAAATGAAGTCCTACATTGGAGAAAAGGCAGGAAAAGTGTTGCGAGACCTCTCTCACACAACGGCTACTGGGTTGTAATTCTGTAACAAGCTTTTCAAACTGACAAGCACATCTTGAGGTTGACTTATAACAGTCCTACCCTTTCTATTCCGTGGCATTTGTTATGGGTGAAGTGATAGAGACAGCCATGATTCGGATGATGGAAGATAACTTGTGACTCTAGCTTAGCAGTACGTATCATAGCTCTGCGTGTGACTTCGTTGTCACCTACTTACACACGGCTATCCGACTTACACTGATCGATATCGAGAATACGGCAAGGCTGCAATCCACAGACCCGATTCACCAAATCATCAGCCTATGGCAATGTCTAATGGGCCTTGGGACTGTCTGGGCTTGCCTAGGTGATAGAAACTCATATGAACCTATAATAACGGACGCTCATGAAATGGCTTCCTCCTTATTGTTTCCTCTACATGCCTTCGTACCGGCACATGCTCACTTCAGCTCATCTGACCCCCTTTAACTCGCCACCATCTTATCTAGCAACCACCGTGGTGCTTACGTACTCATCCACCTTGTCAGCCCTTTTTGCCCTTCAACACGTCCTGTACCAACTACTCCGCAAATACATTTACGTCCATCCCTGTTGGTGAAGGCTTGCCCGCTGCACTGTCCTCGATATACCGCTCAATTGATCTGTAGAAGCTGTCGGAGGGAAGTATTGATGGGATATCTTTGGCGCAGAATTCGGTGTTGATGCATCCGACCATAGCAGTGACAACATCGACGCCGAGTGGCTGAAGCTCTAGACGAAGAGTTTCGGAAGCGCAAGTCAAGCCGGCTTTTGAGGCGCTGTAGATCCCTGTCAATAGGCGAGATGATTAATACTACCGAACCTTACCTACAGCATTGAATCTGAACTCATGGTAGCAATGGCATGAAGGAACATGGGTTAAGCGACTGATTTACCAATCCACAGCGTATGCAGGATTGCGCCGACAGAGCTAGTGTTTACCACTGGGCCCTTGGCTGTCACCAGCAATGGTATGAAAGCCTTCGTAACATTCAGGATTCCCCAGAAGTTGACATTCTAAACCCGCATGCCCTTCTCCCTGTCGAAGTTCACCAGTGGCGCCAGGTAGCCGATGCCGGCATTTTTAGCGAGGTAGTGGAGTCTGCCACTCGTTCTCGCAAGGATAAACTTGTAGGCTCTGTGGATTGATCCTTGGGAGGTTACCTCAATTAAACGGGATTGATGTTGGAAAGGTTGACGAGGGACAGCTCATTCTTGGAGAGGTTGCGGGCTACTGCACAAACAAGGAAGCCATGACTTGCACATGAAGTGGCTAGGGCCGATCCAATTGAGCCGGCAGACGTGCCTGTTATTAGCGCTGATCTTAGATGTGCGTTCATGACGATGATCGTGATAGTAGAATTGATATAAGTGTTAGCAGACACATTGCGGTGCAGGTATAGAAGAAGGAACGGGGGAACAATAAGAGATAGGTTTTAGTAGTGTAGCTTCATCAACCGGAGCATCCTTAGAGCTTTCTATAAGTGGGGACGAGATGTATTGGTGAGTGGTCGGTAGCTTAGGAACAATCCTTCAGCCGCGTGCTTGTATTGGAACATCGGGCGGCTGACCTCGCCAGTAGCTTGCGCATATGCTGTACCTCAAAGCATGAAGTAAAGAGGTCGCATCTAGCCTCCCTACCTCTTGCTTCTATGGTGGCCTTCTCTACTTTTGCATGTTCGGAAGATGAGCTACTGCATATGACTTGAAGGACGAGTTTCATTGGAAGATCTTCCTGTACCTGACAAAATCCTCCAGACAGCTTCGCCGGTTTCTTAATCGAGAATGCAGAGGTGAAAACCACTCCGGGTGGTACGCCGACAGAATCCTGAGATTATTGACTAGAAGCATTTTTGATGCAAGACTTCAGTGTTGCTCCGAGCGCGTCGAAGAGCTAACGTTAGCTGCTGATCAGCTGCTCTCGCTGGCCGTCTTTATCCAAAAGCTGTATTATGGACAGATAATGCCCGAATTCGAGGATCATATTGCGGTTACCGGACGTCGTAAGCAGTTTTGTGTCAATGGTATGGACTCGCGGCCGCCTTCTTCGAGACCGAATGACTCTTTCCCCAAAGTGAAGAGAGAAGGCACACCTACAATTGTGAACTGGAAGATGAGATATGTTGTCATAGGCAGTGGCAGAGAACAGACAACTGCCTCGATCGTAAAATTTGCAGCACGAGATTGGCAATATCATAGAAGTAGAGGACATTTGTGATGACCAGCTGCCAGAGCATGGTCTCAAAATTGTACGCCTTTTTCAACACGCTTCCTTGATTCCATTACAAGGAAAGGTGGCTCTGGTGTATGTTGAGCTGCGTCCAGTGAACGAGGAATGAGAAGCATGCCGGCGTAACTACCTTTATCATCTGCAGATATTGAAGATGAACAAAGTGCACTGACTTGTCTGCACCCACCAGGCGAAATCTCAATAATGTGATAACACCAGCTTTCATGAACGTGCCAAAGTCGGAGGTAAAGGCCGCGAAGAACATGGCGTAGTGTGAAATTGGAAGTTAAATCCAGTAGATCTCGAGATTGATGCACATTGGGGTAGTTTCTTGTATCACTGGTTATTTTCCAGGACGTGCTATTTCCACAACCAAGTAATTTTGCCTAAAACATATTCCACGCAACCAACATGACAGGCAGGAGAAGGGGAGTTGCTTCCTTTGCTTGTGCAATTGGTCGAGCCGCTCCCACTAGGAGGCCTCCAACAGTGCTAAATGCTGCTGCGGGTGCTGGCAATGAGATACTGTTGGTGGTAAATATGCTCATGCTCGCCGTGATGTGGCCTAGACCGGAGGCAAGGGAGACAGCGCTATTTGGAGCAATAGTGGCAACAGGCCGTGGACTATATTGGCCATGATTACCGCAGGTCTGTCCGGCAGGACAACATCCAGGAGTCCCAAGTCTATCCTGGAAGTAACAAACGTTGGGGCTCGAACAGCAGATACTGGCGAATCTAGCATTGCCTGCGCAGGAGGGATTTGCTTGTGTATTGCAGTTTTCTTGGGCAGCGGCGAAAATAGATAATGAAAGAACGAAGCACGACAGCGAGAATTTCCATCCATGGAATGAGGAAGCCATAGCAGAAGAGGGAATAGATCAGTGAAAGACCACGAGTACATGAAGAAGAAAGTGGGGGAAAAGAGCTACTTGAGGACAAATCACCGCAGATGCCGTTTGCGAACAGGAAGTTTTGAAAGGCATAAGCTCTTTACTCAGCAAATAGCGTCATGAAGGTGTGTCATGCAGGATCAAGAGGTCCAAACGAGGACATACCAGGTATGATGGTTTTAGTTAGACTAATGACGATTGAAGCACGTCGCTTGACGTCAAGATAAGTGTGATCAGGCTGGCAGCCTTGCCCGGCCTGACATGTCCAGCTGACCATACGAAGACTAGATGCACTCTGTGATCTAATGATAACAGAGGCTGAATACTGTGGTAGCAGATAAGATGTTGCTTGGTGGTAGCCTGCAGTGGTAGGGAGTGGCCTCGGTTCATGCCCAAGGCACTATGAGGTGACCAGGCCCGGAGGCCCCCTGTCCTCGCCTACTAACTAGTTAGTTATGACACATGTGGCCGCAAGGGACTGGCAAGCTTCAAGCGCCAGCGCATGGGAGATCAACGCGAACCTCAAGCTTTAGGCCTAATAACGCCAAGGTACGGAGTAAACCATTATCTATTCATGCAGTCGTAGCCATGCTTCAAAACCAGCACGTTCCCCGTGGTTGCACAGCACTCGAAACCTGTAGATTGTATGCAGATTCGTGTGCATTCTAGTACAAGGCCAATATACGAATCACAGCCTTCAGTGGTCGCACCGCTTCTCTACCACTCACAGAAGGGCTGGAACTGGGCTTCCATTGATGAAAAACGATGTCTCTCGTGGATGTACTTGAAGATGAGCGGCGCGAAACAGCAGACACCGATAGTTCTTCTGCCAGCAGGCGAGGTCTGAAAGACTCCTTTTTAGCCGTACGGAATATGCTTGATATACCTTCGAACACCTCAACCCCGTCATCATCGAGAGAACGTCGTTCAAGTCCTTTCGCAGCCGGAAATGGAGACGCCGCGCAATCAACTTTAGGAAATAAGGCAACGAAGCAGAGCGCGTCTGCAGAGGCCATGGCTGCTATATTCGGTGGGGCTCCCAAAGATTTTCAGATCTCTTCAAAAACTCGCGGTTCAGGTAGGCACAACTCTACAGTAGGTATCGGTGCGAAATCGAGGTCTCCTTCGTCTCGACTACATCGATCATCATCGCCCGGCATAGGCCTTCTCAACAACAACAGAAGTAGTCCAATGCATATCATGACAGACTCAAGCGACTTCAACGACATTGACAGTGCTACCGAAAAGGCCTCTGACTCGAACCTCAAGCCAAAGGGAAAGGGTCCAGATTTTGTTTCTAAAGACAATGCCGAAAATGGTAGACGTGGTAGCGCCGATTCTAGCAATGATATTCGGCTGGAGGAGGACAGACCTGGCGGAGAGGGTGCGGATGAACGAGCAATTGAGAGCAGTGACGATGAAGAAGAGGTAAAGAGTTCAGAAGAGGATGAGGACGAATCTACTCCCAACCGAAAGAGAGGTAGAGGCCGGAAAAGGATCGATAAAGGGTCTGACGTCTCGAACGTAGATTCAGACGAAAGCGAAGATGATCCATATGCTTCACTATATGGCCAGAACGAGTCTACAAGTCAGGCCAAAAGCGCTCTTGCAGCAGCAGAAGAAGAACGTATGTTCAGTTGTTGTTCTGGAACGTGCTCACAACTAAACCTCTTCTCCAGGCATGGCCCAGTCCAAAGCAAAACTGAGGCCGTCCGAGCCTGCCGTCTCAGTAATTGGTCCTGGAGGTGAAAGACTGGTGCCAAAGAAAGGGGGAGTCCATCCCAACACCAGCTACGACTACACCGCGTCCGGTATGAACTCGGCAAATTCCTCAGACGCGGACATTTCAGACATCAGACGTGCTCAAAAGCTGAGTATCAACATGTCACATATCGACACATCGGTCCCTAATCGGGTGATACGAACTATTCTGCGAGGAGACTTTTCGACCATGCAGGAGGATGCAGAAGAGGGCCTCCGGCGATCGCGCTTGTATCTTGTTGCCACTGACCTAAGCGACGAGGCCGTCTACGCCCTCGAATGGACTATCGGAACGATTTTGAGAGACGGGGACACGCTGCTAGCGATTTATGCGGTGGACGAAGAGACAGGCACTGGGAAAAGCATTGACGCTGACGCCAGTGGCAGTGTGCAGATTGGAGAAGGGGCAAAAGCTGCACAAGACACCGTAGACGCTATGACCTCCCAAACCGAGAAGATGAATCAAAGCGCTGAGGCGCCATCTTTGCTCACTCCTGCAGGCTACCTGCCGGCGACATCCACTGATAGTCGCCCGGGCTCAGTGGACTCCCGCATGCTTTCCAAAGCCGAGATAGAAAGGCAGAGAGCCATTGAAGACATCTCGTCTACATGCGTCAGGCTGTTACGAAAAACCAAACTGCAGGTCCGGGTCGCAATTGAGGTCATACATTGCAAGAGTCCCAAGCATATGATCACCGAGGCGGTAAGTTCTCCCGCATCTGTTATTCTCGTCTCTGTGTCGAGATACTGACGATCTTCTAGATTGATGGTCTTGAGCCTACGCTTGTAATTCTCGGTTCAAGAGGTCGTAGCGCTCTGAAGGGTGTGCTCCTTGGTTCCTTCTCGAACTACCTTGTTACAAAGTCCTCAATTCCGGTCATGGTTGCTCGCAAGAAACTACGGAAACATGCGAAATTCAAGAAGACCAACATTCGGCTCTCCAACAACCTTCAGCGGCCAAACAGGCTCACCTCGGCCAAAATTGATTGATCGACATGCGAGGCAATTCACAGAGCGCGGAGTCTTGGAGCAAGGTGGGGTCCCTACTATCCTTGGGTACCATGCTGCTAAACTCGAGACCTATTGACTGGCCTTGGATATGATTTGGACTTGCTGTGGTAACAAGCTGGGCGGTGCTATTCGAAGGACGAAGGAGACAAGGATGAATGCCCTTCGTATGGCGCTTCTAACTCTAAGGAAGTCCTCCACCGGCGTTACCAATAGTCTTTTTAGTAGGGATGAGTAACCATGGCATGCACCATCCCATCGCCTTCTCCCTTTTAATACGTAAAGGATTTGTGAGAGTGTCACGTGATAAGGCTACTGTCTTGGATATGGTGCTTGGCAAGCTAAGGCCATTTGTAGCTTAGCAAAGTACGCTTTGTGCGGCAGGTGCGGTGATCTGAGACAGCTTTTTTTTGTTAGGTCGCTACTGCCAAAAAGTTGACCTTGTTCGTTTGCCAACCTCAACACCCATTTCGCGACGTCTTCAGTCATCAACGTGTCTGTTGCCTTGCCCTCAGTCTTGCCTATACCCTATCGAAAATATTCGTGACCACGCAAAAAAACTTGAAAAGCAAGAAAACTTGTAACCTGATCCGTAAGTGGACGTTCTTGTTCTTGCTCATGTCGCTCTTCAACCTCATCTTTGAATGACCTTGACTAATTGGTGATGGTGAATAAGCTTTTGTGCACTTCAGCATCACTGTCGCACAGCTTATTAGGCCTACGAATATTCACTCCTCCTTGATCTCTTCGAGATTTCATCCATTAACTCACCTTGACTCTCCACGTCCGCACCATCTTTAGCAGGTCAGCCTTTGTCTCAAGCTGGCAGCTCAGAACTTTTCTGGTTGCTTTCATATCTGACTTCAGAGGCTCACCACAAGAGAATCAGAATCCCCGAGATGTCTACACCAGAAGTTGCAACGTCTGCTCCGGCTGAACCCCAAACCACATCCACCGATGTTCCTACCACGAACGGTCCCACTGCCATCAATACCAACGTAGGTTCAGGTGAAAGCTCTGGAGATGCAGACCTCCAAACCCCAAATTCTGCAGCCCCGAGCTCGGCGCAACCACACTCTGCCTCTCTTTACGTGGGAGAACTGGACCCTGCTGTGACCGAAGCCATGCTCTTTGAACTATTTTCTACCATCGGCCAAGTAGCTTCGATCCGCGTTTGCCGTGATGCAATCACTCGTCGCTCGTTGGGCTATGCCTATGTTAACTACAACAACACATCTGACGGTGAAAAAGCGCTGGAAGAATTGAACTACACTGTTATCAAAGGTCGTCCTTGCCGTATCATGTGGTCCCAGCGGGATCCTGCCCTTCGCAAAACCGGACAAGGCAACGTCTTCATCAAGAATCTGGATCCTGCGATTGACAACAAAGCTCTTCATGACACTTTCAACCAATTTGGAAACATCCTCAGCTGCAAGGTCGCGCAGGACGAGTTTGGCAACTCCCGAGGCTATGGCTTCATTCATTTTGAGACCGGGGATTCTGCAAGTCGCGCCATCCAAGGTGTGAATGGTATGTTGCTTTGCGACAAGAAAGTCTTTGTGGGTCATCACATTGCGAAGAAGGACCGTCAGAGCAAATACGAAGAAATGAAGGCCAACTTCACCAATCTGTACGTGAAGAACATCGATGCCGAGGTAACAGATGACGAATTCACTCAACTCTTCGAGAAATTTGGTGATGTGACTTCTGCCGCTATCACACGTGAGCCTGATACTGGCAAGAGCCGCGGATTTGGCTTCGTCAACTACATCGATCATGAGCACGCCGCAAAGGCAGTGGAGGAACTCAACGACAAGGACTTCCATGGTCAGAGCCTCTACGTTGGACGTGCACAGAAGAAGCATGAACGTGAAGAAGAGTTGCGTAAGCAATATGAGGCGGCTCGAGTCGAAAAGGCCTCGAAATACCAGGGCGTCAACCTTTACGTCAAGAATCTGACTGACGATGTCGATGATGATAAGCTTAGGGATCTGTTCGCTCCATACGGCACCATTACTTCGTCGAAAGTGATGCGGGAAACATTAGACCGACCATCTTCGCCAGATTCGGACAAGGACAAGGACAAGGAAAACAAAAAGGAGGTGAAAACCGAGGAAGGTGAGGATGAGAAGAAAGCCGACGATGAGACCGAGGATAACAAGGCTGAGGGGGCGGCCAAAGAATCCACTGATAGCAAAGAGAGCAAAAAGGCTGCCCAGAGGACTTTCGGAAAGAGCAAAGGGTTTGGCTTCGTGTGCTTCAGCAATCCCGATGAGGCCACCAAAGCTGTCACCGAGATGAACCAGAAGATGGTCAATGGCAAACCGCTCTACGTAGCTCTTGCACAACGCAAAGATGTTCGCAAGAACCAGCTTGAGCAGAGTATGCAGGCTCGGGCTACTCTTCGACAACAACAAGCAGCTGGCATGGCTGGCATGCCTCAAGGCTTCATACAGAACCCAGTCTTCTACGGGCCAGGGCAGCAGCCTGGGTACCTGCCGACCAATGCGCCGCGCGGTGCCATGCCCTTCGCTCAGCCAGGCATGGTGATTCCCGGAATGCCTGCAGGCCGCCCAGGTCAATATCCTGCTGGCTTTGCCCAGCAAGGCCGAGGCATGCCTCAAGGTCAACAAATTCCGGCAAACTTCGCGGTCCCTGGTCAAATGCCATTCATGCAAGCTAATCCTCCTATGCTCAACGGCATGGGTTACCCTCAAGCACTTGCTACACAATCTTTAGGACGTGGTGGAAACCGTGGTCAGATGGCAGGCATGCAAGGTATCCCACCAACCATGGCCAATATTCCGGGCCTGCGGGCTGGTCAGGGCTATGCTCCAGGTGGGCCTCGTGGTGGTTTGCCGAGCATGCAGGGTCAAGGTGGACGTATGGGGCCAGGTGGACGGGGCCAGATGATGGGACAGATGGCTGCGGTCATGCCTCAAGATGGTCAAAGTCCTCTCGTTCGGAGCTTGAGCGCAGCACCACCCGACGCGCAGAAGCAGCTGATTGGAGAAGCAATCTATCCGAAGATTGCCGCACAGCAACCTGAGCTCGCTGGCAAAATCACTGGGATGCTCCTGGAGATGGAGAGTGAAGAGTTGCTTGGCTTGTAAGTGCATTTCTTGTTGACGAAGGATTTTGTCTTACTGATTTTTCTAGGGTCGACAATGATGAAGCTCTTCGTGCCAAAGTCAACGAGGCCCTTAGCGTCTACAAGGATTACATGGAGAATCGCGGCGAAGGCAATGCCGGTCCCAATGGTGAAGAAGTCTCTGGGAACGAAGGCCAGCCGGAAGCTGTTCAAACCTAGGCAACGCCCTCTGTTGGTGCATAACTCGGAAGGACCCGACGTTCTTCTGGGTGAGACAGCGACCAGTAGCTCTCAGCTATTACGCGACCCACGACCACCAATTTCCCCACTATTGATCACATTCAGCACACTTGCACCGGTATTCCTCCCCAGCAGGCCCAGGCTGGCCAATATCACCAAGTGAAAAGTTCTTTGAGGTTTCAGGCCATTGAAAGCCGCCATAAGAGGTGTGCAGACACCTTGAACCCTTTCCATTCGGAGTTATCAACCATTCTTGTACGATAGAGTTTTCCTTGTTTCTGCTTTGCCCTCTACTTGCTCGCACATGCCAGATGCAGATAGCTTTATGAGCTGATGAAGAGGGAGATAAGAGGTGAGCAGTGGCAGTAGGCCAGGGAGTAGGAAGATGAGCGCAACAGAGATTAGCCCTTAGCCTCATCAGCACAGCATTAATCACTTCTATCAAACGATTCCTTCCTTGTGTCTTGTTGTTATTCCCCCCTCCTGGGTCTGCATCATATCACATGGTCGGTTCTCTCTGCACTAACTTCATTGATGGATCTGGTATCTTCAGAAGCGTGGTCTGGCTCGTTCATGCCACGGGCCACTTGTTACAACCTGGCCATCAACTCGCACATCCGTATCCTATTGGTCTTGAGCACGGAAAGGAACTTTGTTCCTCGTGTCTGACTGGTACGGGGCCAGGGACAGTGTGGTTCAAGAATTGCTAACAGGCAGACTCTTTCGAGTTCGTGTCACTTTTGAACGGGACTCCAAGATCTCCGGGTGTTCCTGACACATCACGCATCGCCTCTCTGGCCATGAGCATGAGCATGAGCATGAGCATGATCATCAATCCGCCTTTCCTTCTCTCTCATAGTGCTATCAACTAGTCATCCTCACTCGATGCCAGCTAAGATCTTCTTCTCCGCTACCACGACGTATCGCTCCCCCAGCCCCTCTGGATCGTTCTCCGCATCCAGTTTCTTCGCTCCCATCTCGCAGATCTGTACACGATTGATTGGAATCGAGGAGGCAAATGTGAATGCGCCGCCGCCACCACCACCACCACCACCACCACCAGTGCCTCCGCTACTTGTGCCCTGAGACGCCGTATCCCCTCCTCGTTCGTTGAATACTCGCAAGACGGGTGTGGCGTCAAAGGTGACTTTTCCCATCCTCTTCTTTTCGCCATCGCGGCGCTTCTTGACGTACACGGTGTTGATCAGTGTGGCGTGGAGGGTTAGCTCGCGGTCTGCCGCTTCGGAGAGGATGTAGCCGGCGGATTTGAAGTGGTCAAGGACGCTGAGGCAGAACGGGTGGAGGCGCGATGTTGGGTCGTGCGGTGGGGTGTGGAGGACTGTTGCGCGGGAGGGGGGGTGGGGTGGGAAGGGGGAGAGAGCGCAGAGGGAGATGTTTAGTGGCG
>NW_006916432.1:51762-84122 GCF_000464535.1 Endocarpon pusillum Z07020 | reverse complement strand
TGATGATGAAGAGTCCGGCAAGGGGGGGGTGAGGGGGGTTTCAGAGGATTGTTTCGATATAGGGGGTGGAGATATTGGCTTTGAGAGGGTGGTCAGAGTGCCACTACCTTCTATTGCTTCGGCTGCTGGGATACCGATGGTTCTCGGGCTGACTTCAGTCATGTCATGGCTACTGCTTTTTTCTTCCAGTTCATCGGAAGACCTGGTAGAATGCCCTAAACCCAAGGCGACTGGTGACTCTCCCAACAAAATGTCTTCCGGACTCGACCTCCCATCCGAAACTTCCCCCAGCATGCCTGCCAGGTCCAGGTCCTCTAGCAACTTCAACGCACCCTGCAGCCTCTCCGGCTCTTTCAGACTCATCACGCCCAGGGTCAGATGGAGAGTCCCGAGGGGCCTGAACGCTGCTGGAGGAATCAACGGACCAGTTCGAGGCGGACGCTTCTCAGCGCCCGCACCGGCACCGGCACTGGCACTTGCGTCCTCTGTCACCGGTTGAAGACCTTCCGTAACAGATTTTAAGTGTGCAATCGACGCCTGCAGCTGAGGTATCGAGGTCGGGGTGAGAAGTGGTAGACAGAGGAAATGGGTCAATGGTGGCCTTGGCGGACGCTGGTTTCGCGCTGGCATTATCTTGGTAGATAGGCTGACTACGTTTCTGACGGGAGTTTGGATGCTATGGTTGAGCATGCCAGATTTCGTCGCCAGGATTGCAAGGTGAGATATATGGGCATTGTTTCTTTCTGCTCCTGCTCTGTAGTGAGTGTGATCCTTTAAAAGCTTGGTCAACGGAGACTGGCCGAGTCAGAGGAAATCCGGTAGATACATGAGCTCTCCATGATTTTGAGTGACCAGGGAGTTGAGCAAAGTTAGAGGCCAAGGTTGTGGTGAGGTGAATGGTACTACAGTAGACTGAGAAAGACATACGAATTGCCTATTTGGGACAGCAGAGCTCCAATACTCTCGCACGGACCACATGAAGCTCTCCCAGAGCTCCATGTAGCACAAAAGAGCGGCAGCTCACCACACCACACCATCAACTGACTTCACCATTCCACAACCTTCTACAGAGTACCAACAACCTCAACCAGCAGCAACACATCTCCTCCTCCCTCGCTCCCCGCCGCTCCCCAAGCCGCAGCAGCAGCAATGCTCTCACGCAGCGCTCGTTTCCTCCTGCTCCGCCCTTCCTCCTCTCTCCGCACCACCACCCCCTGCCCACGCCAGCCATGCCAGCAACTCTACAAGCTCACCCACCCCATCCCATCGCGACGACGACGCTTCCACATCCCGCCCCGAACCCTCAAGGGCCTACAACCGCACAGCGAAGACCCGGAGGCGGCATCCACGTGCGCGAACCGGCCAACATCAGCACAGCCGAGTACCACGAGATCGCGGACGCGTACATCGATGAGCTGGTGGCGGCGCTGGAGGAGAAGGCCGAGACGCCCGGTTCAGGCTACGATGTCGAGTTCAGCGTAAGTGCCCCCACTCCTCCTCCTCCTCCACCTCCACCCAAGGGCAAAGAGGGGACCCTCTCTTTCTTATTTTGGGCTGGTGGTATCACGCGCGAAACTAACTGACGAGGTGGGGGGTTTTTGCGGGGCGCCAGGCCGGCGTGTTGACGCTCAAGACGTCGCAGGGCACGTACGTGCTGAACAAGCAGCCGCCGAACCGGCAGATCTGGATCTCGTCGCCCATGTCCGGGCCGAAGCGCTATGACTGGGTGTGGATGCAGGGCGAGGGCCAGGATCAGAAGGAGGGCACCGGCATGGATGTCGAGGGCGATCTGCGCGGCGGCCAGTGGGTCTATCTCCGCGACGGCGCCACCTTGTCCGACCTGCTGAAGAAGGAGCTCGATGTGCAGATGAATCCGAGTGAGGATGTGGGAGGAGCGCCGTAGAATGGGAAACGCTTTACGGATTGGGGGGAGAAGGGAAAAGCGGACATGGGTCGATTCAAAAAAAAAAAGATAATTGAGTTAGGGAGCGGGCTAGATGATTGACTGACACCGCAACATATGGCCCCAGACGCCGCGCTATGCTGTCTCAAGCAGATAACTAAATCCTTCTTCTTCTTCTTCTCCTCCTTCCGTCTCCCTTCTCACACCCCGCTCAGCGTCTCGATCAGCAAGAGTGAACTAAACATCAACGAACTCATTTGACCTTGCCCATGATCGTCTCCATGCCCCTCTCCACGTAGACCGCGGCGGCCTTGGCCTTGACCGCGCTGATCATGGCGCGATCCCACTCGTCGCGCGTCTTCAGCACGGCCTCGACCCAGCTGAGCTGCAGGTCCCAGAACTCGCTCTTGAACTGCTCGTACACGGCCGGCACGCTGGCCTTGTCCGCCTCGAGCAGGCGCACGGTGAAGTCGACCGGCTTCCACTTGGGCTTGACCGCCACCTCGAACGTGTCCGGGTAGCGCGCGAAGAAGTCGAAGGCCGCCACCACGTCGTCGCGGAACTTGGGCGCGAACGCGTCCTGCCGCCGGAACCGGACGCCCTTGTTGCGCCGGATCGCGCCCAGGTACTGCACCACCAGCGCGTCCGACATCTCCTCCACCAGGATGTCCACCAGCGTCGGGTGCAGCGCCGCCGAGTAGTCGCCCATGTAGTCCTCGAAGGTCGAGCAGATGCGCTTCATGGCCATCTGCTCGTACCACTTGCCCGCCACGAAGAAGTCCGACATGGTGGCGCGGAAGTCGACCAGGAACATCAGGCTGACGAAGCGGTGGATGCAGTGCGTGGCCAGGTCGACGTAGCCGTCGCGGAGGCTGTCGAGTTCCGCCGCGGCGACGCTGGTCATGAATTTCGACGACACCAGCGGCGTGAAATCGTTCTTGAAGCGCGTGACGAAGCCGAGTTGGGCGCCGGGGTCTCCGGCGTCGGCGTCGGCGTCGTCGATGCAGCTGATCTGGTCGTTGGCGATAGCTACGAGCCAGTCCTGCAGGAGTTGCAGTCCGTCGGACAGCTCAGGGGTGGGGTTGCGGAATTTGATGACCTCGTCATTCACGAGCTTCTCCCACTGCTGCTGTCTTGTCTTGAGCGCTGTGAACATTGCGCTTACGACGCCTTCTACCACGTCTTCTCGTTCAGAGTCCCCGGCTGACATGGTCTGCTCTCGCAGCATGCGCCACATGTCGCCCAGGGTCTTGGTGCGGAAATGGCCGTTTGCGTCTTGATCGAGAGCATTGTCAGCGCGGCTGAGAAATGAGTTCTTGTCGGTATTGTACATCCTGTCCATCCATTCGGAGAGGGTGGTGGTGATCAGATTTCGCCATTCGCGCACGAGATCGCCTTCCCGCGAGTCCAGTACATGTGGTGTAAGGTCTGACGGAGGTATTCCCAGCTTCTTCATCTTCTTATAGTATTCCTCTACATAGTGCACAATAGCAAGCATATTTGGGGGTCGAAGGTCTTCCGAGTCCACGAATGAGATAAGAAAGTCGTGCATGAGACGGTGATATATGTCGACGTAGGTCTTGTATATTTTCCACTTCTTGGGGAACAGGTTCTGCATACCCTGCTGACATACAAAAAGATCATTGAAAAACCACTTCAGCTGTTTCTCAAGTTTGGACGGCTCCTCCATGAACTTGTCCCTGGTCTGTTCGAACTGGGCCTTGCAATATGCTTCTATGCAACTTAAGAATTTCTCTTTGTAGCCTCTTTCCATCTTAGGGCTGATAGTGAAGGAGGTGAATTTGTCGGCAAGGTCTTGATGATCCTTTCGCGCATCTTTTAACGCTCTGACTCTCTCATCATTCTTCTCTTCAGCGGCAATCACGATTGCCAGCCTCACAATGACTCCTGGGTTACCAGCCTGAACGAGGTTGATCAAGTTCATGCATGTTTGCCCAACATGTACGTCAAACAAGTCGATAACTGGCTCAAGGCCCTGGAACCACTCCTCCAAGGTCTGTTGCAGGCTTGTGTCCTTTGCTCTGTTGATCTGGTACATTGCCTCGTCTCGGAAATCTCGTAACCTGGTCAGCTTCATGTGCGCCTCCAGTAAGCCGGGTTGGTTCTCCAGATCCTTCTCGTCGTCCACGAGTAGTCTCTCCACCTCGGCAACATCATCGTTGAAAGTCGCAAGACCAGATTGCATGGCCTTGGTCGCCTCGAAATTGCGATGTACCCTTGCCAGGTAATCAATCTGGGGGAAGTCCTGCCGTATAGCTTGAGCCTGTTCACACAGGTCGGCAATGCTCTTCATTTCATCCTTGATCTGTCCAACGAGCTTTTGTCCTTCAGCCAGCGTTGACATCCCAGACTGCGTTGATTCGAGATGTTCTCCGAGTCCCTCTCGTAACCTGGCATCGATATCGCCCTTCTTTCTCGAGAACTCTAGCTTCAACGCTGGGATCTTTTCAAGATCTTCTGGTGTTCGCAGGAGATCTGCTATTCGAGGGACCAGAGTCCCGTCTCCAGTGCCTACATCGCCCATTGTGGACGTGTGGACAGCGTGTGGTGACTTCGTCGGTTTCAGAGTTCTGTAGGCCTCTCGTGGGGCTAATTCAACGATATGCGCACGCCTTCGCCATGTTTAATGCGCTCTCGAAGCTGTAGTGGTGTTTAGAATCACATGTACGAGACTTTATGAGTCGAAGCAGCCATGCGCCCGTTGTTGATGTTCACCTACGGATAGCAATGCACAGAAATGTTCGACACAAACTTATGCATCAATGACCCTTGTAGAAAAGAAAATTGACGGCGAGAATAACGGTGTCGCGATTTTGAACTACGAACAGCTTTTGACCCAGTTGCCCAACTCCTCCGCACCCAAGCGCTAGCAAATGATCAATCGAGAACATATGGCACCGAAGCAGCAACTCTTTGCACTCCAGCAATCATCTAAAGCAAACGCACTCACTCTTAAAAGCTCCTCCGACCGACTACAGCGCTTTACAGGTTGACTGCGGAATATCAGATCCATCTTACGCCAAAGACAACTTGCGGCATCGCGCCGCCATCAGACTTTGACGACTAGCACACTCAACTTGCAGCTCCACTCGGAGTTCTAATCAACTCCCTCCACCTTCGTTTTACAAAAATCATGTCAACACAAACCTACTTCCGCATAACCCTAATGCGCTCCGCCATCGGCCTCCCTTACAAATCTACCGGTGTTCTCAAAGCCCTCGGACTGCGGAAGCGAATGGCAACAGTGTTTCATCCAGTCACTCCAGCGGTGGCAGGCCAAATCATGAAGGTCAAAGAGTTGGTGGCGGTCCGCGAGGTGGAGCGACCACTGACGAAACAGGAAGTGCATATGGAGAGGGTGCCGGATCCGGGGTTCTATATTGAAAGGAGGCTTGGAGAGGAGAGGTGAAGAGCATAATGGGACGTAGGTATATTGAGGACTATGAAGGATGAGCTGTGAGAGCAATCAAGATATTCTCGACTGTGAGGAAAGCTTCAGATTAGGGGCAAGGAGTTGCATTGAAAGAAGTTTATGCGCATAGCTATGGCAACTGCTGTCAGAGCAATACGCAAGCTGCAGCGTTGAGCTAGAGACTCTGCGAGTTGCAGTATAGAAACTTCGGAGAAGGCATTGAAAGCCTTCAGAACAAGGCCCCTAGGAAGCCACATGAGAAAGCCCGATCTAAATTGCTGCCATCTGAACACATATCAGTGGTACTGACGAAGCCTTCTCCGTCTTCACCTTTCGACGTCGTGCGCCAGGTGGTGTTTTCGCACTCTCATGTCTGTTCTGCATCTCTTCCGGCCACTATTGAGTTCCCATAGTGGCAAGTCACAACTCAGCCAGACAGTGACCCCTTCCATCTACCTCTGATGCGACAGGATAGGCCACAGCACGGCTGCTTCCCTGCTCGTCTTTCATCGTGATTGCAGATCAGAGTTATCTCTGCATCCCAACCCTCCAGATTGGGTTGTTTGCTTGGTTGCTACGTGGTGATCCTGCTATCGCGCTTGATCCCATGGGCTCGTTCTTAAATGGGTCGGCTCTCTCGTCTTCCGTTTTTCAAAGCCCAGTAACATCGAGTGATGACATTAAGCTTGAATGGCGATCGCTGGGGCAGTACTGTCCGCTGGTTCGTCCTCAGGCAGATCATCCTACACAGCCATCAAAGAATGCAAAGATAGAAGTGAAGAGACTGTTGAATACCTGATCGAAGATGACCTTGATCATCAAACTACAGCTCGGGCACACAGCGATCTCCTCGCCATCTCGGAGGTCTGCAATTCCGATTTCGAAGCGATCGCCACAGGGACAGGGGTAGTGATAGATTTGCAGCATCTTGTCGAAGGTCATGTCTTCGATCTCAATCTCATCGTATATGTTGAGGTCGTCTACCATCTTGACACAGTAATATGGAACGACGCTCTGAAGGACACGATGAGTGGAAATATTTTGTGGAGCGCAATGTGAAAGCAACTGTGGGGATCCTGATCTGCGGGCATTGCCCCCTCGAACCTTCACGTGACATGTCTTGGCAAGAGGCTTGGTACCCAGAGTTTTCTCTCTATCCCCAGTTCAGCTTGTACGAATCGAAGCAGAAACAACATCCTCCTTGGCAAGGAGCCAGATAAGCCAAATATGTGCATTAGCTTCTGTTGGATGATATGAAAATCCTATATGTTCTATCAATATGCCAGCGTAGCATAGAAGGCACGTTAGGGCGCTCCTCCTTGGCTTGGTGATGTGGTATCAAGACAGATCCCTTACCCTCCATGATGCTTCCAGAGCACAGCAAAGAGGTAAGATGACTGCTAAGCTGAAGAAAGTCGTCATTGTTGGAGCATTTCAGCTTGCCGGACATCCAGATGGCAATCGTTGTCCAGCAATGCGCTCAACACCACAGGGCGCTCAGCCAATAGCCTCCCTTCCGCTCCTCCCTCCAAGATTTTTCCTTTCCAAAATCCTCTACTCAAGTTCCGCGATGAAATCTTTACCCAAGAGCTTTTCTACCTTCTCCTCATATTCTCTTCCTCGATACAAGTCGTCACAGCCCTGCCTCATCTCTATGTCTGGTGTTCCATCCTCCTTGAACATGCCAACGTGGTCCAGAGGTCGATATCCCTGCAGCTGATCTCTTGCCTTCCAGTTCACCGTCTCGTTTCCCGGCTTTCTCGGCAAAGGCAAAAAACGCCCAACCTCGGACTTGGCACGATCATCACCTTCGTACTGGAATTCAGTACGGTCCGGCCAAAGAGCTTCTGGATGGTTTTCGGTTGGCACAGACCATGAAGCCCAGATTGTTTCATGAGCAAGCACAGCAGACCGGTTGTCATCGAACGTTTTACCGTCAAGGACAGGTCTGATTGCGACCTTTGCATCAACTGTGTTTCTAGCCTGCTTGATGGCAATATTCTTCTTCATAATCTCCATTTCCATGGCGTTCATCGAGGCTCGATGCTGAACCCAAACCGGATAGGAACGAGGGACGAAAGGGGATTCAGGTACGAAATGATGCAGCAGGGTTGACAAGCGAGCATATTGGTCCTTGTCCTTGGTATCGTTGGATTTCCATGTCTTTGACTGACTATGGGCTGGAGGTGCCGGAGCGATCAAGAGCCCCGTTGGTGCATCAAGATGTGAGAAGAATATTGGATCAACATCTACCTGCGTTGGCGTCGGCGAGTTTAGCACGACCTCCACCTTCCTGTTGTTATAGCCCTTGCCAGTCATATCAAGGGAGCAATGAGCAGCGTTCAGCACTCTGGATGTTCTATGCTTGCAGTCAGCTTGATCGGGAAGACGCCTCCAACATACCTACAACGAGAGCGAGTCGGGCAAGAACTAAACAGTAGCCCAAGGATGATGCCTGGCACCAACACCTTCGTCGTCTCGGTTGTCTCTAATAGCAATATCAAGGTGAGAATTCTTGTTGGACATTGGTGGGTGTGAAGCAGAAAACTGAAGTGCTTATTGATAGAAGGTAATGCACTTTGTCACTGTTAAGCTGAACAATAGCTGTCATGTTGCTGAATCACTCTATACGGTTGTTTGTTGCCAGTCACTAAAGATGGTGCCATTGGGTGGTCGAGTTGGCACGTGAATCTCTATTGAAGCAACACCATAGCACAATGTCATGCGAACATGAGGTTTGGGCGGAGAGAGCCGTCAATAAGCGCGTGCACGCAACGGCTGCCTGGGCAGTGAATTTATCTTTCAGATAAGTAGGATGATTCATCAATTCGATTGTGCGGGAGCAATGCTGTGTACAAGAGTCATACTGGGAGGAGATTCTGCCGGTGGACAGTTCGAGTCTAGAGACACCAAAAGTGTTCCTCTCCTACAAGCCAACGATGCGAGAAAGAATGAAGAGATGAGATTTTTTTGATTTCCATGCATGACTCGAACTTACTACACAAATGCCAAAGCCGAACTCCACAAACAAGCGACAAACGTCTCACGACCTGCCGTTGACAAACACCTGCTAGACTAAGGTTTCAATAGCAAGGATCCAAGCTACTCACACCGCGACTTCCAGTGAGCAAAAGATAACAGACATGGAGGACAAGTCTCAATGCTCGAGCAGGTTAGACATTTTCTGTCTTCCAGCCGCGGGCAACTCGAGGATAAGAGTATTCCCCAATCCACGATAATCGATATGTTTCCGCTGTCCACTTTGACTGCGATTCGCAGCACGGCACTCCCCTTCCAATTTGCCGGCCCATTATCAGCTTTGCGGCCTCTAATACCATTTCTCCATACAGCCTTCGAAACTGACACGAAGTCCCACCCCGTCCTCGAAGCATACCGTAAGGATCAGGATCAAGATCCACTCTGGACCAGGGACGACAGATAGATCCGTGCCCGGCCTCGCATCGACTTGGATTGTGACAGTGTCCCAGCTATTGCCTTGTCAGCATACCATATCCGTCAAAGAAACTCGATCCATCAAGAACAAGGGGAAATACCGGTCGTTCAAGCACCAACAGCCTTAGTGATACTGGACAGATACAAGACGGAGAGTCCACAATAGTAACGACGGGACCGGCCACCTCGGACCAACGTCTCTCGTCTTGTGTGTGCCCAACTCGACCACCACTCCTATTATCCCTCTCCTAGCTCTACGAGAACAGACAGCAAGTCACTTGGCCACGCATTGCTTTCCGCAAAGCTGTGGGATTGCCGTGCCCTCCAGCATTAGCTCCAACTAACATGGGGCATCATGTGACATGTACCATCCATGCGTGCGTTTTCCTGAAACTTTCCCCGGTGATATACATCCTGGTGACGTCTAGAGCAAGCAAACCCGGAAACCAATCATGGGCCCGCTACGCGTCTAGGAAGAAATCCAACGGATTATCAGTCTGTCATACTCATACACGTATCCCTTCGAGGGGATAGAGGCTACTGTACAATCTAAGTAGTTAGTTCTTTCCATCCATCATCCATCTAAATAAACCAACCAACCAACCAATCGTTCAATATTCATACACACACTCTCAACCACTGCACTGCAGATACAGTAGTTCTCGGCACCCAACAAATCATCCAGCAGTAGCAGCGTTGAACAAGCAACGCCTGAAATGCAGTGCTTGCCCACCACCCAAATCTAGAAGAACACCCAGAGCCAACCATAGGAAGCAGAGAGGAGAAAAAACCGAGGCTGGAATTGTTGTACAACTGGCGAAAAAGACCATCTATAGGGAGATGGAGTAGTTAAAGCCAGATATCAAGCATCCCCTGCGCCCCACCATACCAAACAACAGCCATGCCTCCTGATTCCCCCTTTTCACCGCAAGCAAGCAATGCGATGCGATGTAATTACAGATGGATAAAAGCGTGGGACGGGCATGATCAACGTGCTGAAGAAAGAGGTATGTGCCGAGGGCTTGATGGGTATAGCTAGGATATGTCCTGCGCTCGGGGCGTCGGAACGGACGAGCCATGTAACTAGAGGTAGTAGCATTGCGCGCGGGGACAGTGGGCAGCTGGACAGTAAAGTATGTAGCTGGATCCAGGGAATCCGTGACGGTTGGACATTGAGGGAGAAGGTGAGGGAGAAGGTGAGGGAGAAGGTGAGGGTGAGGGTGAGGGCGAGGGTACTAATGAAAAATCTTGAGGATCATGACTCCGGTTCCGGGCCCCCCCAATCACGGCCGGGCTGGCACATTTTTGCTCGTTCGATCGTTGTGCTTGTCTGACGCATTTTTAAAGGGGTAGGGAATAGCAGACAGAAGGAGTGCGGAGCACAGCACAGCAGGGTAGGCCAGGCTGATATCCCAAGGTATCCGCTTTCGCATGTCGTTTGGTCAGCTGCTCTGCTTTGTTCGCTGTATGAAAACTGAATAGAGGCTGGTGGTGGACGAATTCACGGCTTAACTGATGCTTTTCGTGGGAGCGAGAGTCAATCATCATTGTACGAGCATGCTTTCGCTGCATAAGCAAGCTGTCAGGGATATCGAGATTGAATGGATGGATGTTGATTTGGGAAAGGGGCGGCGCGTGGAAGAGAAAGACAGAATATGTATCGATGAGGTCGGGAGGAGCTTCGGGGGTGAAAAGTCAAATGTTGGCGAGGGCAGGAGAGGTTATCGAAGAGATTCGGAAGTGCATGTCGGAGAAGGATAGGGCGTTCATCAGACCCACTTTCCCGGGGTCTCCGTTTTGCAATTCTCAAGTTTTGATCTGTGAGGCATGATTTTTGCTGTTCGATCGAGGGCGGTGGAATAGCGTACTTCTTATACTATAGAAGAGTGGTGGTTGTTCTGGACTGCTAATGAGGAAGCAAGGGCAACCAAGAGCAGCGTTGCCCCAACTTCTGCTGCAGCCGAGTCTGGGACCTCTGTCTTCTTATTTGTCTTTGCAGCGTCGTGTTCAAGGAGGTGAACCACACCATTCACAAAGAAAGTCCTTAGTGATTCATCAAACTAGACATTCCCTCTCATTTCCCATATCTCCTCTCCCTCCTCGTCCTCCGCCGCTAAGTCCTTTTCCGGCCTGCTCGAGAGATCCCAGGAGGTACTACTTGGTAGCTGATCCAACACCGCTCGGTACTGCAACGAGACACTTGGAGCATCATGCTCATTCATAACGAAGAACAATAGCCACTCATCCACTTCCAGGATTCGGTAGGCCGGCCCAAAAACCAGGCTTCCAGCGCAGTGCTTGGTGAAGCGAACTCGCCGCTACCTTCGGGGTAAATCTCTTTCTCTGAGGTTTTAGCCTTTTTCCTTGAGGATTTTACCTTTTTCTTGAGTCGAAAATTGCGGACAGCCAGCCTCTGCATCGATATAGCGGCGTAGGCTCCGGTATGCGGCTGACGGCCGTTCTCATGAAGGACGGCGTTTCAGCATCGACTTGGATCTCGGGTCGCCAAAAGCGTCCTGGGCGCTGTACACCAACTGCAATGAGATATCGCGGAAATAGATCGACATCAGTGTTCAACAATGCAACTGCAGCCGTCATAGATGCAAAATAATCTGCTCCATTTTCCTCGCCAATAATGCCAGACAGCACTGCGGCCTCTCCAAGCGGCTTTCCATTCATTAGTACTTGGGCTTTCAGCAAGCCATCGATTCCGGTAGGAGAGGGCCCATGCATCCTGAGTTTGGTTCTAGGATGCTCGGAGCGATACCACACCCAAAATGCGATAATATCGCTTGTTCGAAACGTAGCCGGAGTCTCCTCCCTCCTGCTCTTCCGTTTATGAGCCCCTTCGCGCCGTTGACTCTCCTTGAGGAAGTTGAGACAAGCAATCCGCTCGGAAACTGGGAGCGATTGATCCACACCCTCCCCTTTGACACTTCGGTCGGAGAATTCGACCACCGTCTTGTAGACAGTTTCTCCATTTTTGGTCAGCTCAGGCGCCAGCTTGAAGTGGCGAAATCTCGGTACGGAGAGGAATCTTGCTGCGTAGTTGTACACGTCATGCTTGACCATCCTGTCCTGAGCGAGCTCTTTGTCGTTGAAGGCTGTCCTATATTTAGTACTATATGCTAGTTTCAACAAGCCTTTCTGGTGCAGCTGAGTAACTATGTGAAGATATGCAGCTTTTTCGGCCTCTTTCTGGGCGAGACGTTAATATGGCAATTTCTATTTGTTGAATCATGCATCGTCCGAAGACTTACTTTCATGGTAGCTTCCCCGATGGCTGACATGCGCTGGGATCCAAAGATTTCCACAGTAACCTGGTATCGATAGAGACGTTGCATATTCATGCCAAGAAACACCGAGCTAGATTTGCAATTGCCCCGAGGAATCCCATGGATTACGCTCTTTGGATTTTCAGAGGTGAGTTCTGGTATCTCGGGATAATCAGAGTCCGTGGGTATTTGGTTGGTCCCTCGAGTGTAAGCACCGTCCAAAGCAGGCATTTCTTTACGTCCCGACCTCGAAGAGGCCAATGAGCTGTAAGATTTTTGGTCTCCTTGACATCCGAAGCTTGTATACGTAGTCATGTGGCACAGCGGATAGCATGGTGCTGGCAAGAGCCGCCTGGGAAGTTTTGACGGTGCTTTGGCAAACTGAGAAGATCGCAGAACCTTGGTCCCAGATTGGATTAAAGGGATGCAAGGCGTGTAGAAGGTGGTCTTGCGAGCTACAAACATTAGCCTTTGCAATGTTGCTTGGCCTGGCCGCCAGACATGAGATAGTGGCTTAGAAGAACAGCTGTGATAATCATAATTCTACGACCATCAAACACCCACCCATGTAGCGGCATGCAGGTTGGAGAAAAGAGGACTTTTAGAAGGCTGATGCGTAAATCGAAAATTTTCCCGAGTGGCTGCATGCCAAGATGTTGAATGCTAACTTTAAATTACTTGCACGTGTAGTGTCCGGGTATCCATAACTAATCTACCGGTGTAACTAGTGCTGCACTGCACTACGTGGTAGGTCTCCACCCAAGAACAATTTACTGCCATTGGTCGACTACTAAAAGCCACACTGCGGGGCCCCTGAAATATTGTTAGACTGATGGTAGTAGCAACTACTACGGGTACAGGCCTAATTTTTGTACCCCCCCTGGGTCAAAATATCTTACAAACATGTTTTTTACACAACCCACCCTGCCAGCATCCCTGTCAGCATTGCGTCACTATTTTGCACAAATTTTGCTCATCCTGCAAATGCTACTCATCTCACTCTGTACGCATTCTACTAATTCTGCATAGATACTAATGAGCTTGATGATAAGATGAGCTATAAGCACTGCTTCATGGTATATTATGTCTTCTAAATATCTTACAAAAGCTGCTTCAGTAGATACAGACAAGATGTCAAGCAGTTAGAGGTGTTAATAGAATGTAAAAATTGATTTTAGAGACTAATCTTATTTAGGCCATAATGCGGACGACTATACCTAATTTTATATAGTATGTTTTGTACGGATACTGACCTTTTCAGCAGGGGGGGGTACAAACATTAGGCCTGTACCCGTAGTAGTTCCCGTTACTCTCTCATAGTGCCGTGATTCGCTATTACAGAGCTTGATTTAAGTACCACCATCCAAATGGGATAAAAACTTAGTCTTAGTCTAATATAGGCTTAGCTGTTTGTACAAAGAATGTTTTTGTGTAAAGATACTAGCGCTGAGCAAACAATACTTCAGGCCCCCCGCAGGTCACTTAGTGTGCAGAGTAAAGCGTGGCATCACTACTACGTACTAGTATCACAAGAAACCTAATTAAGAGAAGACTACTTGGCCAGATCGAAATACTATGTCGCAAGAAATCTTAGGAAAGGTCGAATGATTGAATTTAGACTTTCACACCACCTCCATCTCACGAACCAGCTCTACGTAGTAAGTTAGCCATCACAGTAGCAGGGGGAGGAGGGCCCTTCGCAACAATTCAATTGATACACCCAATGGTCCTTTTAACGCCTACTTCCCATCATATGAAACCAAATATATCTTGCCATCTGCATCTGCTCATCAAACGTATAAATGACCCTTCCGGATTTCCCGTGTAATAGATCAGTTCGCTACACTTCATGCGTCGCCAGGTGATATCGCGCTTGCAAGATGCATTCTCAGTTCATGACACGTATATCGGCCCGCAGCCCATCCCAGGCTCTGGCATCCACGAGTGTTGAAGAACCCGCCTTATCCTCGGCCCAGAAGCGAACACCCCAGCATCTTTTCGTGGCGGGATATACACGAGTACTGATTGCGCATCGCTCGTTGACAAATACCTCCAATACAGACTCGTCAAACCACGCCCGAATCTCCAGCCTTTCCCTTGATCCATTTGCGGACTCGAACAGCGTAAAGGGTGCCGTCTCAGGCATGGTGCTAATATCTGGGTCCACATTCCTCAGGTCTGGGCGGCTGACATAAAGCGTCTCCTCAGCCGTCAAGAGAGAAATGGTGGTTGAGCTAGAGAGATCTCTATCCTGGGTATGAAGGATGGACAAGCCAATTCGCTCGCACGCATTCGAAACACCGAAGACGGAGTAAAGCTCGAATCGACAAGTCTGTACATCTAGCACGCATGAATCATCGTAGGCGCTTGGGTTTCGTAGATTTCTGCTACCGGGTATCGAGATCTCGCGCGTAGATTGCCGCAGCGCCTCAACATTCTTGGCGGGAATTATGCTCAGAGTACGGACTGTGTATGTGCCTTGATTCCCAGTCTCGGGTTGTGCTTCGATGGATGTGATTTCGGTGAGCGATGAGACTAAAGCTGCCTTGATGCGCTTCATAGTCTGGATTTTTACTTCTCTAGGAAGCGAGATGAGTCCGCTCCAATTCTGTCGGTCGACGAGTTTCTGCGGCAAGTCTTCTTCGGTGATCTGGCCGAAGACTACCGTTCGCGAAGACTTTGGGTCCCTGAAGGAGTGGAAGCCATGGGCGATGCCGTGATCGAAACGTCCTCCCATGGTGTATTGTAGCTTCGGCACCGGGGTACCATCGGCCCTCCGTACAATGTTGATCGTGCCACACATCCATTGTTGCGAGCGTTCAGCGCGAGGAAAGTGTGTGTGTTGCTGTGGGTGCTGGATGGAGGATATACCTTGCTTCGCAGGTGCCGATCCTTCTGCACTCACAATGACAAGCTCTCGACGGACATTACCCTCGCTGTCAACCAGCGTGGCGAAAATGGCACATTTCCAGTTGATCCCCATATTGCCAGACCAGCGCGAAATATTATGATTCAGACCTAGTTCGACCAGATCACAGATGAATCTCCACTGTGTCATATTGCTCTTGTCGATCGCATAGAGAAAAGCTGTCGGACCTCTGCCCTTTATTCCTCCCGCAAGAAGTCCGTATAGATTCCCTTCTCCTACTGGTCTCCCGAGCGCCATGTCCAACGAGGGCCAAGGAGCAACCATTGGGTCACGCCAGCCAGTCACGGTCAGGCCTGCTGGTGTTTCGGGGAGAATTGGGTTTGCTTCATCTTTGACCCATGTCACGCCGCCATCCCTAGAGTGCGCAATGTTCAATGTCTCTGACTGGCAAATATCGGGAAGGCTGAAATGTAGTGGTAGCCGGCTGGCGCCAGTATAGAAGACTGTAAGGCCTCTTGACCCATCGGCAGCCGCAGAATACATGCAACCACTAAAGCATCCCTCCTTATCGTACCACTCTCCAGGTTGGAGACTTGGTGTTCCTGAGACAGTCCAGGAGACCAAATCTTTGGAGGACGCTTTTCCCCAGACCATTGATCCCCACGCGATCTTGCCATATACGTTTCGTCTTGGGTTCCACTGGAATGAAACATGATAAAGTCCTGTTGCGGGATCGTATCCAGGTGCGCAAGGACCATTCATCCACGCATTGGCAGCCAGCATATGATACATTGGCCGCCACCGTAGAAAATGCAGCGAGGGCAGTGACCTCTCGTATATGCCGTTAGGGACATGATTGACACGCTTCACACCCACTTCATCATGTACCACAGATATTTTTCTGGCCGCGATGACACTGCCAATTGAGCTGCGTTGTGCACGAGCAAGGGTGGTATCAATGCTAAACGGTGCTTCAAATAACGACATCCTTTGTACATGCAGAGAGGGGTGTCAAAGCAGGGGGGAAGCGATGAAAGAGTAGAGGGGATAAATAGTCTTACCTTCCACTATGCCACCTGCGATTGCGGTAGGATAATCAACAAAAAGATGTCGGCATCGATGTTATACATAGAGTTAGTGCATCAACATATTAATCTAGTTAGACAGTGCCATATCAATAACTTCAGCCACGAAACTCACGCATCGAAAAACTCATTGCAGATTGGAGCGCACGTAATAGGTTTGTTGACCCCGCAGACTACTGCAAGAAAGATCCAGCACGTCGGACCAGGTACCTGGATCTGCATGCACGATCAAAGTCTCTCTTGGGTGCATGTTGCTTTGTCTGACTATTGCTCTGTGGACGACCCGGTCGTCCGATCATAGTTACGTTTGAGACGGGATGCTCAATCAACACTTATCGTCAGCCACCACAGATGCTAGAAGGGCCTCGCACGGCATGGATGACTGCTGCCACTTGGTAAAATAGGGCCGATTGACGCATCCTTGATCTATCACACAGTCATATCAAGCTCATTGTAACCCGCATTCGGACCTCGACAACTTGCTGAGGAGCAGCTCTTCTCAAGTGACATACACCCCTACACCGTGCAAGCCAATAGAGATGGTAGGATTGGCGCATTTGGACATGGCTGCAGCTCATCTATGTCGTAGCTCATCCACCGTGTATTTCAGGTACCACGGGGGTGTGCTTCATGAAGATGGTGTGGAGGAAATATGTTGGTTCGAATGGGTAACTCATCCGTGATGAATCGGTCGATGCAAGATATTGGTGCTCTGATCATTCTGGCCAATCACTGAATGAAATGAGTCACTTGGACGTGGGTAGGAGTGTGTAGGAGTGTGTAAGAGTGTGTAGGAAGTTGTGTCATGGATTGCATTTTGCATTACTGCAAAGTGTCGTATCACTTGCTTGTCGAGACTCGCTCGAGACTCGCTCGAGACTCGCCCCGAGATGCCCTGTTAGTCCAGGTGCATTTGGTAAGACGCAAAACGCCACGTGACGTAAGCAGCCTCAGAATCTTCCTGCGGTCATTGACAAATGTTTCAAGATGCGTGGCGCTTGGGCCAAGGAGAGAAGACGAACTGATACGATCTCGATATGGGGACTCGATGCAACTCCATGGAATTCCAGGGTTGGAATGCCGATATCCTGTCTATCAGCAATCTCGGGACACGGTTGATTGGGTGGCCTTATTGAGAAATGTGTCCAGCCCGGGGTCGAGCGGGTGAGAGTCGCTCAAAGTACGCCCGTCTACTAACTAGTACTTTTACGTCGCTGACGCTGCATGTGTTGTGGGTAAATACTCGGTGCTGTTAGCCTACTGGGCCGTCAGAAGTGTTGGCTACCTGTCCGAACTTGCGGGAACACCCCGACGGACTCTGGAGACCAGGTTCCCCAGCATTAGTAGTAAGGTAAAGTGTCGTGACTTCATATCTCGGCTGGAGAGAAAATGTCCCAATTCGAGACAAGCGAGCGCCTTCACAGAATGCTGTTGATCTGGTAAGCGAGGCTCCCAGCGAGACTGGCCACCTGCTCGTCAGTCGCCAAGTCAAGCGCCCTCCTCTGAGATGAACAACAATAGCTCGGTCCGAGCGGGGAGAAGGGAGACAATCACGGTGCTATTCTGTTGTGAAACATCCGATGTGTTTGACATGCATCGGGAATGCCGATGGTTGAGCTCGACATTTCAAAATAGCCATAGGGGTGGCAATTTCTGTATCGAGAGCGATGATCTGCTCGGCTCCAGAGAGCAAACCCTTCCAATCGTCAGGCGTATTCATACTCGATTAAACCATTTGTGTGATATTAGAGCTCTGTAAATCGATCAGAAGGCTATTTCAGCATGAATGGAACACCGATCTATAAAAATTCTCGCAGGATCTGTGTTGCAAAGGCCATCTACTAGCTTTGCTGTTTTGCCTACCCTTGCAGGCACTCTGTCCTACCTAGAGAATGAGATAGAGGGTCCCAGACTACCTAGCTGGTGCAGTCCAGTAGTATCAAAGCTGAAGCAGCGTTTTCGGCAGAGACCTGAGAAACCAGGGAAACCATGATGGTGTCTATGGTGAGAAGCTGGCAGAAGCAATAAGAGCCTTCCAGTAGTTAACAGCAGACCACGTCAGCTTTCGCAGGCAAAAATATAGCGGCCACAGCATAGACTATACCATCGAGAGTACACAGGAGCAGATTCTAGATGCCCTGCATTCGACGTGGTGCGGCGTGAGAGAGACTTTATGACGAGGAGCTGACTGTTGGTGATGCTGAACCTTAGTGGCCGAGCAGCTTGCTACGAGCTGCAGCGATAGTTTGGATCTGGTGCAGTGAAGAGATCGGTCATAGTTTATATAACGACAGCTGGCAATCAGTGTGTGTTGACCATGAGTCTTGTGTGAAAACAAGGATGAAATGGGAGAAGTTGTTGGCTTTACCCACGTGAGTAGCGTTCGCCAGCTCTTCCTTGGTTTAATAG
The DNA here is from genome assembly GCF_000464535.1 of Endocarpon pusillum Z07020. Taxonomy (NCBI): domain Eukaryota; kingdom Fungi; phylum Ascomycota; class Eurotiomycetes; order Verrucariales; family Verrucariaceae; genus Endocarpon; species Endocarpon pusillum. Next base: position 65,695 of record NW_006916432.1, on the reverse strand, counting down.
ATACTGTACAACACAGAAGTGCCGGTTGAATGGGGCCAGGCATCTCCGTGGATGCATAACTATCCCCAGATGAGATCAGAGATACCTAGGACTGGACGCCATCATTCATCCACAGGTTCTGGCCTCCCAGCAAATAATATCTTGAACTTGATTATCTCCACGATTTCAAGCTCCTCTCCCATCTCTTCTGACCCACCTTCATGCTCCGTATCAACAATACTATCGGACTTCTCTTGTGTAGCCTTCTTCCTCAACACAGCTACAGGCTTTCCTAGTTTCTTAGCTTCTCCAGTCAATCGCTGATGTTTGCCAACGTAGAGGTACACCCTTTTCATCCAGCTCACATCTTCCTCTCCTAGTAGAGAGGAATTGTAGTAGGGGAACACAAGGCGACCAATAGGTGTCTCTTGCAATGCGTCCTTTTCGAGAGACTGGTCGAGAGATTGCGGGAGAGTTGCGTTTTGGTTGGAGGATGTATGCAATGTGCCCTGGATCTCAAGGAGCGCAAGGCCGGAGGGTGTTTGGATAAGATGCGGTAACGGGTTTGAAACTGCGAGAGGTCGGGATGAAGGAGGTAGGTGGAGAGGTACAGCAGGCATCTGGGTCTTTCAAGCCTCTCGCAAGGCAATTCTATGCCAAAAGATGGCGCTTTTAACACGTTCTTCAGGATGGTGAAGAGGGTGAGGGAGAGGTAAACTAAATCAGTGGCACCATTTGACTGGATGGTCGTGAAGAAATAATTCTCGCAATATCTGTCACTAGAAGTCCACCAGCCATAAGTTGCTAAATCTAGATGATATTGCCAACACGGTGAATTCCTCCATCTCGCCCTTTTGTCTCACCGGAACAATTGTCGTTCTTGCTTCCTTCCACCGCACTTCACTCGGAAAAGATACTTTCAAACCACACCGTCGTAACATCCTCCACCAGTGGCTTCGCAAAGACTTTCAGTCCCTTGTGCGCCTCACATTCATTATCGTAGTAATCCATGTCGGCTTTGCTTGCGAATGTGGTTTTGGCCACAATGTTCCAGCCTTTCGAACGCGGGTCTTGTCCTGTCTCTCCAACTTCGCATGTTACGATGTATGGCTTGCCGTCCTGAAAAGTCATCCGTGAGCATATGGTACGCTAGTCTATTGTAAAGCGTCCAAGGTATTACCTTAACAGCATTCTGTTTCAAGGTCTTGTATTGATCGAGTATCTTCCTCCGGTCCTCTGCGTCAGAAACCTTGAACATGGTGACTCGTTCGATTGGTTTGGCCATTTCGACTTTGCCTCCAACGGAAAGCCGGAGATGCAATTGGAATTACAAGACACAGAAAGATTGCCTGTTGTGTTTTTAGGACTACTCAACGTGCAGGCGGCTGCTTCAGAGCTCTGACTGGAATACAAATGGAGTCAATTGATAAAGGAAAGAGCAGTGTTCGCCGTGAGAAAAGAAGACTGGGAGAGGGCCTTGATGAACACAACGAAATGGAAGCAGACTCTGGAAGCAGACTCTGGAAGAAACAGATCAATCAACATCCTAGCACATTGCTGGCCGCCATACCCACCGGAGTCCGGATGAAGAGACAGCCTTCATCCCGCCAAGAAGTGGAGATCCGCAGCCTTTAGTTTACGGAGAACTATAGAGTGAAGTTTGCAGGATGTGGGAGGCATTGGGAGCGCTCCGCAAGAGTTAAGGTATCTAGCTAGAAGGATGCTCTGCATGCTGATGTTTTGTTTATTGAGTGTCTCATTGTACATGATTCTCGCACGAAGCCGCAGATTGTCAATGCAGCCGTAAGTGTGGCTCGGTATTCTGTACCAGAAATATCAAATGCTTCCTGTAAGCTGTCGTCGTCGCCCTTTATACTTTGTTCATACCATAGCACGTGCCGACATGCTTTGCTTCAACGTGTCTGTGAATCACTCAACCCTGAAGGTTGGTTACAAGTCTTCAACGCCGGTTCCATGCAATGCTGTGCCACACGCTGGTTCAAAAATGCAGGTTGAAAACCAATAATACAGGAAAGAACAAGAGTGGAAACGTATCGCTTCTTATGTCAATCCAACGCCTTGCGAAGGTCATTCCACTTCTGTTTCAGTGTCTCGTGGTTTTCCGTTATCTGCGAATACTTTAGTCATGGTGATTGGGGAGGGAGGATAGGTTCTCACCTCAGCATATTTCATTTTTGTCTCTACAAGACTGGCCTCCATCTCAGCCATCGACTCCTCCATAAGGCGGTTGTCATTCTGAACTTCGATGTTACGTTGCATCACGCGTTCCATTTCATCTTTCAGTCTTGCTTCAACGGCAGCGGCTTCACTTTCCACCACTTTCTTCAGTTCCTCCACTTGGCCTCGGAGACTTTCATTGCTGTCGTGTAGTTCTTGATTCTCTACCTTGATCCGGACAAGATCGGTAGCAATTTGTACATGCTCTGTGTCGGATTTTTCTGCTCTCTCTTCAAGACTCCGGATCTTGGCTGCTTGTGTGGCTATCGTCGACCTGTAGTTGTCAATTTCAGTCTCTCGATCTCTCTCTGTTCGTATCTTTTCATTCCACTCAGACTGATATCTCTTGAGCATCTCAGGTGTAATCTTCACACTGCACGCATCCTGTACCAAGATGTCGGCTCGATAGACCTCGGTATCTGTTCCTCCAGAGCTCCCAAAGAAACCGGACTCGAGGATCGATTTGTTCGATGGAGTTTGGTCGATGTAGGCATCAAAGAGCTTCTCCTTAAGGAAGTTCGTCAAAGCGGCCATATCATCCATAGCAAGGAGTGTCGAAACATTTCGCTGCACCATAGCCATACCGAACTTGAGAATAGCACCTTCCAAGCCTTCAGAGAGAATTAGGTCGAATACGCGCATGACGAGTTGCAAGGGAAAGCGATAGGCGAATAAAGTGAGAAACCATTGAGTGGCGTAGAGTTTGGGAGTGACACCTCGACGGTTGAGGTGGCAATATAGGGCCGGTTCGAGGTCTTCTAAAAGTCTTTCAAACTGGTACAGATGCAGATGCAAACCGGGCATATCTTGAACAAAAAGTTCTCGAAGGCCGTACTTGTTCATAAGTCGAACCAGCAGGCAGAAAGCTTCTTCTTCGGGCATCGTGAAGAGTAATGGCATGATGATGAAATTCATTCCTTGCGGATACCCAACCCCATCATCGAACAGAGCGTAAGCCTTACAAACATTGAAAAGACCGTCTTGAAAGCCTGCAGCAACGGCATACTTCGAGTAACTCGTTCTTGCGCCCATGTCCCTTTTAATCATCTTCTCCAGCTTCTGAAGTGCAACAGCATCTTCGTTAACCCTTTTCTGACGTTCTGCTACCAGTTCTGCCTGCACTTTAGCCACAGTCTCGGTGTTTTTCTCAGCGGACGGAGCAGGTGAGTGGGCTCCTACAGTTGTGCTCGTTGCTGGAGTAGAACGATCAGAATGTACTGATGAACCAGAGGAAGCAATTGGCTCCTTCTCCTTGACGCTGCCATTGGCGTGTCCGTTAGGTAAGTGCACTTGCTGGCTGGTGTCTTTGGCTTCCTTGTCCGTGCCCCTGCGAAGGAGATCTTGATAGACGCCTTCCAGATCCTCGTTCTTACTACCTGCCAGGACTTGCCATATTACACCACGGATCGTCTGTGGGATTCCACTGGCTATCGATTGTGTCAATTCTTCAGGGCTCGTCCGGGCCACTGCCTGAGGCCCATCATTGACGACCGTCTGCCAAAAATCCCAATCAATAGGTGTCACGGCATCCTGTGCAGCAGTTGAAATGCCTGACACAGTCCCTGGAGCTAGAGTGGCGTTGACAGTAGACGGAGGTAATGGTGACAGAGGGCTTGTGATGGGTGAGCCAGCCAGGCCACTCTCTTTCTCGTCAGCTACGCTGCTTGGACTTGCAACGCCTACACCTAGACTGGTACCTCGTCCAATCAAACCAGCTATAGCGCCACCTTCTGACTTTTCCGGGTCGTCCAATGATGTTATGCCAGCCTCTTCTCGCATTCTCAGCGATTTAAATCTATCACGTAGCGTAGTCTTTGTTGGTGGCCGGCCTCCTTGAGTAGCGTTCGTCTCGTTCCCTTCGTCTAAGGTCTTCAACATTAACTCTGGGTTGCTGCCGATGGTTGAAACGGATACCGAAGTATTTCTGCGGTCCAAGAAGGTGCTACCCGCCTGGAGCGGTGGCGATCTGCCCTCCTTCGGCACAGACGCGGCTCGATTGAGCCACGCAAAAGGTCCTGTCACCTTTCGGGACTGTGTCGGTGGGGTTGCAGGTGGGATTGTAACGGTCTTCGACGAACTGCCGCCCCACGGGACTCCTGGAAGAGAGGCAGAGAAGCCCGTAAAGCGAGATGGTAGCGGAGGTGGTCTAGCAGGAGGTACGTCTCTGGACGCTTTGGTTTGTTGCGTAGGTGCTATCACAGCTGTAACCGAAGAACTTTTGGCAGATCCATTCTGCACCTCCTCCAATTCCTTTTCGTTTATAGACCCTGTAGACATCCGATGTGCCGTCAGAAGAGGTGACTTATCGACATCTTCTACCTGACCAGATTTTGCGACCACCTTGGACCCATTGGTTAGAGCGTTTCTGGCTTGTGTCTGCCCTGCCAGAGAGGACTCGGATATAAAGGCTTTGGGCGTAGAACTAGAAGAGAATGATGAGGGTATTTCGGATGATGACCTGCCAGAACCGGCTGGCTTGCCTTCGTCCATACTTGCGGAGTCAGGCGCATCTTCGAAGGTTTCCTGACACAAACACATAGATTAGGGGGGAGACAGTGGCAAGAGGTCGATCACATACTCCTTCAGGGTCTGTATTTTCTGGACTTGATGCTGCTGCTGTGTCCATCTTTTAACACATTGGAATCGAGGTAATGGGCCACCCCTCAACCGTAAAAGCAAAGATGGACCATCTGTGAAGTGCTCCGAAGATGATTGCAGAAATAGGGTGCAGTAGGTGCGAGTAGTGTTAGTGACTTGAACAACGGCGAGTATGGGTTAAACCTAATATCAACTGGCAGTGAATGAGAGTGTTTGAGCAGAAGTCTCTTAACCAATGGAAAGGTCGACCCTAACTCTTTGAGGCCCGATAAATTCCCTGTTCATGTTCCCTGTCTTAAGATCTTTTTACGTCGAAGATCGGGTACGGCTGACCATTGAGGCCAAACAGCCAATTCAAATTATCATCTCCGCAACAGGGCCATGGATTACCCCCCAAATATGCATGAGGGATTCTATGTACCTGTGTAACCTGTGACATCCATATTGGAATTACATATCCTCTGTTATTAGTCGAGTTGATTAAATGCTTATCTAAAAAATCAGATAGCTCTTTTTAGTGTTTTACTCATCATGGTATTAGTAAGAATATCTTTTCTTTCGTAAATGATTAATTTTTCAACATGGACTAACATACTCCGTAAATGGATGTAAGTCTCAAGTGTCAGATATACCCAAAAGGTTTCATTTCCACCAGGCTAGAAGCACATAACAGATTTATAGAGATGGCTGTGACTCCCCACCCGCGAAGCTGCTAAACCCTCTCGGGTGAAAGGGCCATGGCACATATTCAATAGTTAGACTCACTGAGGGGTTCATATTGCTTAAAAGCTCTAGTGCCTATTTTTAGTTATTTTTTGAAGTCATGAAAAGTATCTTGTGGTTGAAATAGCTTGCGGCAGCATAATCAGGCCAACCAAGTGTCACTTATGAATATCTGTAGAAGGACGTCCCAGCATCTTTTCTATCTTGGCCTCGCCGCTGTTCTTCTTATTAGACTTGTTGTTGCGGCAAGCTCTGATCGAGACTTTGATCGACCAGTATGCCGAAAGAGAATCCTCGAGATGCTCCAAGAAGACCCTTCAATGGCCAACGACACAGACACGTTCGCCACAGGCAACCAAGGGAGACTGCTATCTTCTCCTGACATGCTGGTCCTTAGGGTACCAGCATGCGAAAAGATATGCGGTAGCGGATGGGCAAAATATCCTGATGCAGGTCCGAGGCTGATGACATGGCTCGTACCAGTCGTTGTGCTCATCCTTAACTTGCAATACGCGACCATTGGGAAAGAAAGATTTCTCACAGTGCTGCATCTGTTTGGTGATCCAATTCACTCGACATGGTCGCTTCTGGCGAAGGTCGAGACGTGGAGACAATGCTATGGCGGCGGAACGGGTCGATCCAAGAATGAAGCGGTTATCATTGCCGCCATCCAGGAGCTTGTGGAGACCCTCAACGTCGGTCACAACGTGGAACAAACAGACCTAGTTCTGCAAGACGTACTTGTCCGCCCAGAAAAGCAGCTTGCTGACTTCCATAACCTGGTGGAGAACACAGCCAGCAAACTCGCGGACTGCAGAGTCAACCAAACCATGCGGACTTGGGCGTCAATTGCCTTGTACCTGGTCCAGGTGGTAGCCGCCCTTGTGCCTAAACTCGGACAGGCGGCAAGTCCGTCAGGCGGCAAGATCGGTATGGCGCTGCTGTTGTCTTGGCTTTTGCCCGTGGTGCTGCTGAGCAATGCAGTCGGCGACTTCACCTCCCGCAAAAGCTTCTTGAGAATCATGCTGGCTTTCATGGAGCAGATAGAAAGCCAGAGCACTCAGCCCCTCCGGAAGGAATGCCGGGATCTCCTTTCATCCCTCCGTAAGGTAGACAAAAGATACTTCAAGTCTCTGGCGTGGTCTGGGGCCATATATACCTATCGGCCTAACAAAACCCATTCGCGAAGCACTTTGAAAGGATACAGCAGCACCCTTTATATGGCCTTGATCTCTACTCTTCCCGTCATTGTGGCATTTGTGACAGCCTTCCTGGTCCTATACAAAAAGCCGACACACTTCAGCTGCCGCCATTTCTTCGTCTTGGCCGTCTTTGGCACCTGGCTCCTGAGCCCTCTAATCACGTGGATGATTGGGATCCACTTCAGCCAGCAGCGACAATGGCAGGTTGTACTCGCCAAAGACGCCGTATTTGGATTTCCCATTTTGGCGCTCATCATCGCCTCCAGCTGTGGCTTCTTCAACAGCTGCTGGTGTTGGAGTGGGGTCTTCACGCTGGGCATCCGTGAGGCCGCTGTCTACCTCACCGACCTGCCAGAGTTCGACCGTTACAACCAGGTCGATTATCCTGCGATCATTGGAACCTGCTTGGCACTGCAATTGGCCTTCTTTCTTTTGAGTCGCTGGATTTGGCGGAGAGGCTTTAATTTGCTCGCCTGGAGCGAGCAAGAGAAAGAGGCGGCATTTTTGAGAAGGACACCCAGCTCGATGGTCGTGCGTGATTTGAAGGCAATAACGTCGGCTGAATCAACTGTAGTCATGCCTGACTAGGTCAGACGGCATGTCTTCCCGCCATTCGCGCATTTTGGCACCGTGATTGTCGTGATATGACGGACTCGTCACGGAAAGCTCCAAGAAAAGGCTTGCCGGAGCTGTTTGCCATTCAGTCATCGGCTCTAGGCCGCTCGAGCTGAGTCAAGACGAACCGTTACAATGTGATATGATTGTAGCCAAATTTCTTAGCTAAAAGACAGTCTTAAGCAGTCATCTGTCAGTAGATATCTCAGCTTTTGATGAACCTATATCTTACATTATGTTCGATTGCAAATTAGTATCTTACATCTATAATATATATTTAACACGATATAATAAATATGTTTACAGAATCCTCTTACACAAATTTGATGAGACAATCCACTGCCCCGGTGGGGAGATGAAAATCTGAATTAGCCGTTTGGCCTCAAGAGTCCGCCGTAATTGAGGCCTGAAACTAAGCTTTTCCCCTGGGCCGGGCCTGCATTACCCCTGTTTCAGAAGCCGTGTTGCGCTTGTGGCTACTAATTTGCACCCCTAGAACCATTTTTCATTGGAGCAGACGTGGTTCCTGCTCCGCAAATTACCTTTTACTGTTGTGAAACATTAAGCATCAAAAGACGCATGCCTCTAGATGGCTGTATACAAGAAGCCACCTGGCACTGCTCGCTCAAAATGATGTCTCTCGTCTTGTTCGTACAAATACATTTTCATAATTAGCTCCTTATCTTCAGGAGCTTGTTCTTTATTGACACCCTAGGCGGAAATTTGAAGCTTACCATGAAAGAATTTAAACCGCGAGTACCTTCCGAGTGCTTTTTGGTAACAGAGATATGGAAACCGACTTTTGTGCTTCTGTAGCTCTTTCTCATGCTGACAATCGTCTGATGGCCCTCTTATATTTCTAGGCTTGTTCGTCTTCGAGGTATTCTACTACTAAAGAGCTTATGCCAGAGGGAAATCCCACTTTTCTGGTATCAAACCCTGTTCAGCATGATCTGAAGGTGGGTTGAGTACCTCTATATACTCATTTAAGCCTATCGATCTCTTGGTCATATCATAACATAGACCGCTACATTCTTCTCAAGGTCCTCCCCAGGTCTAGGGTGCCCATGAATCTCAATATATCCAAGACCAGGAAGTGATGAAGGGTGAAGCTTGTGATACACTCGGTCCTATACAGTCAGACAGCCAAGCATAACATCGAGACTAGTCAGCACCTTCCCGAACATGCCTTCACAGTCAGTTATTGTTAACTTTGCAATCTTCACCGCCCTCGTTATTATGGTCACAGCGGACCCCAGCAAACTTTTGAATACCAACAACAGTAAAGCTGCTTCCTCTACTGCGGTCATGCCAGCGGACGCCAGATCTGAGTATGGGGTCAACACCGCTGTGAGCATATCACCAACGCTCAAAAGCATGACGAGCCCCGGGTCAACAATCCTGGCGACGTCCACTGTCAAGCCTGATGTTAGTCTCAACAAGGCTGCTATTGAGCCTAAAGAATACACTTGTGAACGTGCAGAGCACAAGGCCGTTGAAGCACACTCTTGCAAATGTAAATCTTTTTCTGTACTCTTCCGCCATACAAGGTCTGGCGAATCTTTTGTGTGCTATATAGTGGCGGAAAAATCACAAAGGTTAACTATCGGGCAGTGGTTGGAAGACCTGGGAAATTGTCTGGTGCTGAGGTCCTAGTCATTTGATACTACAAAACACTATATCCCCAATTTCTGTCCCAGCTCGACCCAGCGACCATTTCTCAATTTGTCGAGTTTTCTCAATTCTATCAACCAAGCTTTCACTTCTTCCTGATCTTGCTTGGACATGCCGTGTTGAGTTTTGGCGATAAGTACTCTGCATTCTATCAGAGCCTGGTAGATCCATTTGCAATCAGTGACATCGTCCAGCATTTCCTTGATAAATTCTAATTCTTCGAAAATATATTCAAGCCGCTCTGCAGAGGTGAGGTGAGGCGCCAAAGTCTCCGATGCTTGATCTGGATCAAAAGCGCACAGCAAATTCTGGTGATAAAACCAGAGCGACTGGTCGTATGGATCGCAAAGAGCTTTGTGAATCAGGGCAAGCTCTGCTCAAGTCAGTCTGTGCCATTGTCCATAGGTTTATACACCCTACCTTCGTCTAGCATCTGTTTTCTTTCATCATCGTCAGCGCACTTTTCGTCCAAGATCCTCAAGATCAGTTTGGTTCGATTGTGCCATGCAGAGAAATTGGAGAGATTAGTACTGATCATCTTTTTGGTGTAATCAAGCTCGTTCGTGGCCATGCTCTTGCCATTCAGCGCTTCACTCTCAAGGCTATTGATGATCATTCTGCGATAGCCCCAGCCATGAAAATTACGGTTGTCACGACTCAGCATTTTTCCCGCAAGGCGTAGCTCTTCCTCCCAGATTGGACGAGCTTTGGCAGCAGGGAGCAGAGAGGTGGCTTGTTGTAATAACCAGATGCGATGGTTCCATATCCAGTAACATTTTGGGAATTGCATGAGAAGTGGCAGTAGAAATTGAAGATCCAGCTGAATAATGTCGAGAATCTGGCTGTCGCGGTGTTCGGCCGTCAGACGGCATTCCGAGTATTCATGCTGGATAGAATTGAATTCCTTGACATAGATACGTCTGCGATGGTTCCAAATCGTGTAGTACTCCGGGTTCGTCTTGAGTATCTCGGCAGTCTTTTGCAGGAGTTCGGGTGTAAGGTCGCCATCACGGACCTTGCACAAATGTTTCAACTTCCATCTAAACCACTCAAATGAGACGAGACAGACCTGTGCCTGGACTGCTTCTACAAGTTCCTGATACCGTTTGATCTCCTTCGCTTCTTTGGCGCGGGCATCGGCAGACTTGTCCTCCCTGGTTGCGATGCGACGAACCCCGTGCTAGTTCGACATTGTCAGCCTTGTCAAAGCATTGTTGCACAATTCCATCTGCTTTTCACCTACACTTGCCATGAGTTGGCTTGATACAAGGATGGCTTTGTGCGGCTCTACACAGTTGCTGCGCCTACAGAAGCTCAAGTCGGATCACGACGATGGAAAGAACGAAGGTGGACAGGAGAAGGGGAAGCGAAGAGCGAAAGAAAACAGTAGCCACCCACGTCGCTTCGGTCCTGGATCTATCCTTTCCCCTATCCAAATATTTAACATTTAAATACTTGTGCTGGTCGGCACTCCTTATCAACACATCTACATACAAGGCATCCAGTATGAGCTGTTGGCACCCTTGGGTGCACTGACTCGACCACAGTCAAGTGCTGTCAGTCCTATTATGGTGCATGATGTCCGAACTTCACTCTTCGCTTGATGGAATTGACGATTTCAACTCTAGACTAACTAGGATCATTTTCGATTCTGATTCCCTCACTTCGGCCAACGAACCATCAGTGACTGAACCTAAGGGAACGAAGTACGATACAGTGGGTATAGTGGTGGCCAGCATCGCATTTGTATTACTCTGCATCTTCTTCCTGGCCTTTGCTTTTAGAGGAAAGCTTCTAGGAGAAGACGACGATCCAATTCATGTCTTCAGGAATACAAGGCCAAGAAACAGAGGGCTACGGGCAAGATATCATCAACGAGGATGTGACAACAGCTCGCCACCAGCAGAACGACATCTGGCAACTGATCAACAGTCCCTCAAGAGGCAGGACACCCTCCAGAAGGTGTATCAGCTGTGTTGAACCCTCTAACAAAGCCCGCAATTGGTTCTCTTCTCCCGATCGATTCTTAGCCTCCCGAGCAGGAAGCACTGAGAGAGAGAGCGTTTTCCGTGCCAGCAAGTCACCACACAATTTGAGTCCTCGCGAGAAACATTCACGTCAGAGAGATCCCAATGCCGACCCATTCCATTTAACAAGCCCCTCGAGGTCAAGGGCCGCTATTCGGATCCGGCGCTCCTCCCCTGGTGGCAGACAACGACCTCCACATTTCACTCCCTCCTTTGTTCACGGCCACGACGCATCTCCTAGTCCGATAGACGCTAATCCGTCTCCCAACACCTCGAGACAAATAAGCGCCGGAGCCGTGTGGAATGTGGGTGGGCCAAGTATTGCACAAGGAGGACCGCGCCCCAGTGTACACGATGGCCATGGTGGATTGCTTGCTAGTGGCACGAATAGTCCAATACATATCGCCCATTTCCTCGACAGGAACGACTCTAATTGCGATGTACAGCAGCATGAAAATCGCCTCGCTTTAGCACTTGACATTGATCAAGCAAGCCGTGTCCTTAACTCGATATCTAGACCGCCGTTGTTAGAGTCTGCTATGATTGACGCTCCGCAGCGTTTGCCCTTCACCTGGAAAAACAGCTCATGGGCGCGAGAGGAGGGATGTGATCGTGAGTCTGCCTGGCGTTTATCATGGTTGGTCGCCTGCTAACCCTGGCTAGCTGGTCAGAAGAAACGCAGCAAGAGTCCCATGCGATCTATCCCAACGCTCCCCTTCAGAGTGCTTGATGCCCCACGCCTTCGTGATGACTTCTATTGTTCAACGCTCGCCTACTCCCATACGTGCCGAACACTAGCTGTAGGGTTGAGCAGCAGGGTCTATCTCTGGACCGAAGACCTAGGCGTGCGCTTCCCTCCCCTCGTCTCACATCGACCGGGCAGCCATGTGACATGTCTTTCGTTCTCCTCGGAAGAGGGCAAGAAGGCTATCCTGGCAGTTGGCCGACAGAGTGGTCTGGTATCTTTTGTAAGTCCAGCGGGGGATGGAAGATCGAGACTTCAGGTGCAAAAGTCGAGTCCAGTATCCTGTCTCGCTTTCAAACCAACCGTCAGCCTTAGACCTTCCCGCTTTCTTAGTGGTCTTATAGCTGCGTGTGAAGATTTACTGGTTGGCGACGATGTTGGCGACCTGCATTATTATTCAATTGAGTGGTTGGATGCCACGTCTCTGCCGAGCATGCCTGAAGGGCTTGGACAAATCGTCCAGCTTGCCAAAGTTGCTGCTCATTCACAACAGATTTGTGGCCTGGCTTGGTCGCCGGACGGAAGATATTTCGCGACAGGTGGCAATGACAATGGCGCTCTCTTCTTCGAGGTTGCCAAAGTCTTGCCGGACGAAGCTCCCGGCCAAGGGAGGTCACCATTGCGGACGCAACCCCGAGCACTTGATCCGTCATCGCTTCCTTTTCGACCAAATCAAGAGCCTGGGCCACATCTCCCCTCACCACCGATGAGCCCTGACAGACGGGACGTCATTGGACATATTTCTCCCTTAGGGCGTGGCTCGATCTCCCCTTCGCTGATACCCGCTCACGTCACTATCGATCCTACACCTCGAACGCCTTCAGCTCCAGTCCTCCTAACATCAACAACCAACCAAACCCAAACACCACCGGCCTCACCGACTCACCACCGTCCGCCTCCTCCTCAACCCCTAACCAACCGCCGCATAATCTCTCAACCCAGCCTAACGCAGCACTTCGCGTCCTCACCGCCACCCACCGCACGCCCGACCCCTCTAAACCCCCCGCCAGGCCTCCAAACTCACACGCTCCCGCACTCCGCCGCAGTCAAAGCGATCGCGTTCGCACCCTGGCAACCCAGCCTCCTCGCCACGGGAGGCGGCAGCAACGACCGGCAGATCCACTTCTTCCACACGGGCAGCGGCGCCACGCTGGCGCTCATCAACGTCTTCGCGCAGGTGACCAGCCTGATCTGGTCCAAGACCAAGCGCGAGCTCTGCGCGACCTTCGGCTACGCGCAGCCCGAACACGGCATCCGCATCGCCGTCTTCGCCTGGCCGAGCGGCGAATGCGTCGTCAGCATCCCCTGGGCCGCCAACACCAGTGCCAGGAACGCCGCGCAAGCGGAGGGCGCGCGCGTAAGTAAGCAGTATAAATAACTTACACGTTGTAGGCACTACACGGCTTCTTATAGCACTAAGGAGTATCCTAATAAAGAGGCTACGAATTGCTACTATTGCGCAGTTTACGCATAGCCGGGGCATTAAGCATAGTCACCCTCCTGTAAGGTAAGACAGGCTAAGAAACTGCGTCTGATTAAGAACAAACAACTAAGGACCTAACCTTATCAAAATGCCTTGCCCTTTGCAGAGCCTTAGAACGCTCTAATAAGGGCCACTAAGCGCATAAGTCCTGCTAGCGACTTAACAGACTTTAGCTATAATAATAGTATAGTAATATCCTTAACTCTGCTAATAAGGCGCCTAAGAAGCGATAGCCTTTAGCGCCTTATAGATGCTAAATCTAAGAATAGGGCCTTTACTAAGGCTAAACGCGGCTGCCTGTCTAGAAAGCTTACTACTATAGGCCCTAATAACTCCTAGGAGAATAGCCCTAACAAAGAAGTTATAATATGTTAGATACTAAAACTTTACTAATTCTACAGTATAATATGCGGAAGGAGAGGGTAGGCACTATAATCCTACTCTTTAAAGATAATTATATTCTTAACTATAATATTATAGCTACTCAGAAGCTATAGTATAACCTATAAATACATACCTTACTTAACGCTTACAGAAGAGGCTTTACTCTACTTTATAACCTAAGAAAAGACACTAACGTATACTTCTATATTAAAGATAACATAGACATTAATAGCTAGGAGGTTTACTACAAATCTCCTAATATTTT
>NW_006916432.1:0-51701 GCF_000464535.1 Endocarpon pusillum Z07020 | reverse complement strand
GGGGGAGGGTGGATTTGTAGATTACGAGGAATTTTCTGTCGTTATTGGTGGTAGAAGAAGAAGAGGAGGAGGGGGAGGAGGATTCAGCGTCGAGTTCGACGGTTAGAACGCCGTTTCTGGCGCTGAGAGCGAATTTCGTGTCTGAGGTTTGGACCCAGGCGTTAGCGCTGAGGGCACGGATGTGTCGCTCGCCCGAAGTGTCGTCGATTAGGTCTTGGACTGTGTCGTAGTGGGTTATGGTTAGGCGGTAGTCGGATATGTCGGCTGAGGCAGATGACCATGGTGATGGGCTTGGTGTTCCTCGGTTCAAAGAGTCTTGCTCTTCGAGACGACGGATTTTGAGGTCTTTCATTTGAGCTGGAGTGGCTTTCTCTACGATCTCGGATGGATCGAGGCCGAAGAGGGTGGGCACCGACACAATGCCTGTTTCTAGGGACGAGACCAAGTCAATAACATGACAATTATCTTTGCCAGGATGCAGACGCATGCCACGTCCGATCATCTGCACAAGAAGATTGCGAGACTTTGTTGGTCTAGCAAGGAGAACGCAGTCGATGTTGGGTATATCGGTGCCTTCGGTGAATACGCCGCAGTTGAGCAGGACAGGGAATTTGCGCTCTCTGAATGAATCGAGTCGCTCTCCGCGTATACGCTTCTTTGTGGAGCCAGTGATGTACTGAGCATCAATGCCATGTTGCCGAAAGACTGAGGTTAGATTGGAAACATGGTCTAGGTCGACACAGAAGACCAATGTGGATTTGCGGCTACCAGCTTCTGCTTGCCATGCTTTGAAGGTGATCTCATTGTTCTCCGGAGTGTTGACCGCCTTCGCCAGCTGTGCTGTTGCGAAATCTCCATCATTTGACAGCTTGACCTTGGAGAGATTCGCTCGTGACTTGACTGTTGTGAACATGACATCGGCAAGCCATTTCTCTCCGATCATGTCGATATAGTCCTTGTGGTAGACGATATGATCGATGGCTGCTCCTAAGCGCAAGCCGTCGAATCTTGAGAATGTTGCAGACACGCCCACCAGGGCAGGCCCTGTCTCTCGTGGTATCTCGAGGCCAAAATGCTCCAGGACTTGCATGTACCCAGGCGCAACAATGTGGTGTGCTTCGTCGACGAGGACTAGTTTGAACCTCGAAGGCTCGAATTTGGACAGTCTATCCCCGGAGACAAGACTTCGAACTGACGCCACCGTAATGTCTGCAGCGCCAGATGCTCGGGTCTCGCCCATCTCTATTTCAATGCTCTTTTCAGGGTACGCCTTCTCACAGTGACGCGCCGCTTGCTGGACAAGCTCGCGTCTATGAGCGAGGATGAGCGTCTGATCAGCATTGCTTGTCTGGGATTGCACGCGATCAATGAGTCGAGTAAATATGACCTGCTCGTCGTATCAGTAGCTTTTCAAGGTCTCCTTGGAGGCAGAGACTCGTACCGTCTTGCCGCTTCCAGTTGCTAGAGATATGCCCAAGCGCTTGTGACCTTTCTCAAGGTATGAGAGGACTGATTGAATGCATTCCTCCTGATACTGGCGCAGGCGAATTGCTTCCTGCGGCGCTGAAGGGATAGCATGGGTAAGAGTGGTAGCAAGTGGCCGCCGCGCTGCCGCAGCCCTTGTCAGTGCTCTGGCTGTTCTTAAAGTCCTCGGGAGCCAGAAAGGAGCTTTGAGCATGCTTCATGGTGCGATGATGCGAAGCGGGCTGTAAGCTAGAAAGATGTACAGAGGAGAGGCAGCAAAGTACAGCACCGTACAGTACCGAAAGAGGCAATTGGGGTTGCAAACATAGCAAACTAGGAGCCCACTCTCTTTTTCCAGGCTGCAGCATAATGCAGAGGGCCATACTGGGTGAGTAGCAACCACAGAACTACCGTTATCTTCTCAATATCAGACTAGTACCATCTAATCAATATGCTGGAAGCAATCAACATAAGCGTAGAGCCCGCGGTACCGTTGTCGCATGACTGCTTGTCGTGCGCGGCTTCGTACTCGCCCAACCATGGACACCGACTCCAGCTACGAAGATCCAGCAGAAGCCGGCGAAGAAGAATCAAGCGCAGATGAGTTTGTCAAGCCCGCATTCCCACCTAGCTCCACCGAAGCATTGAAGGTGGTCAAGCATTCGAACAATGCACATCTCGCCACGCATAGAAAGAGGAATGGCACCGAGTCTAGAGAAGAGCGATGGAACCGCCTTCAGAGCCATTACAACGACCAATACCTCAATCTCCTGAACGAGAGCAGTCTTAACGACCATGACCTCGTGAAAGATGATCTTGGATCTACACAGCTTGGCTCAACTACTTGGTCGAGTTTGGAGAAGGAGCGGTTCTTCCTTGCTTTGTCGAGGAGATCCAAGGCCGACATACGCGGTATTGCGACCATCATCGGATCAAAGTCTGAATTGGAGGTTTACGAGTACCTACGGCTACTAGAGGAAGAGCACAAGTACAGACATCTTTACTCAACGGAAGTTGATCACATTAGCCACGCTGATATACCAGCTGCTGCAGAGCTAAGCATTGAGAGCGAAGCATTACTGGAAGAGGCAGCGGAGGCTCTGACCGTCTACCAAGATAGATACGACCATGCCATTGGAGAGCAGATGCACCAGGGCCGCTGGCTAGTTGATGATGTCCAAGCCAAAGCATATGATGAATTGGTCGACCATACTGAAGGCGGCATTTCATCTGATGCTAGTCTGTCGACTGAATTCTCGATACCTGCAAAAGGCATGTTCAGGCTGTCGTCATGGTTGTCGTTAACGGAACAAGTCTTCATGAATTCTGACCCTACTCGTACGGAGAATAACTGGACTAGCTATGCAGCTGAAGATGAGGTGCCAGCTATAACTGAGGGAGCGATATCCGATCTCTATGAGATAGCTATCCATCAGCTACGAAAGATAACGCAGACATCAATTTTTTGTGCAGAATCACGGATTCGCACTACAAGGGACCGCGCTTACACGGCGAAGGCACTCGTCAAGGCACAAGATGTGGCTGCTGCTATCAGTATATTGGGTCTTCCAGATGATCGCTCTCAATTTTGGCTTGGGCTCGCGAAAAGGAACCAACTGAACGTCGTCAATGATTATCGTAAGAAAGACCGAGGACGACGAACCTTACTCACCTATGACCAGGTTGAGAGTATTCTCGGCGAGACGCTAGCACCGCATAGAGGACGTAGATCTCATACAAGTGCATCTAGTTCCCTGTGTGTGTCTGAAGATTCAGACCATGTGACAGAATCCGGCATGTCTGAAGACACTGATGATTCGGATGTCCTCGGCTCCGACCGATTTGAACCGAGTAGAGACGCGACAACATCCACAGATGAAGTCATGGAAGAAATGGAAGAAAATGATGACACTGAGTCGAGTACCGAATCGTCTGACGAAGAGCTATGTGAAGACGACCAAGACCGTCGCTTGGAGAACTTGGATCAGGTGTACAGCCGACGTCAAGAGCTGCAACTGTATCATGATCTGGGGTGGGCAAAGCTGGAGGACATTGAAGTGGCGCATGTGGAGAAGCTGAGGCCCGGGGAAGAAGTGGCGGGCATGATGAAGCGCAAGAACAGGGCTGATCTCGTTGACTGGCGCGATTCAATAACCAGATACGTGGAGAGCTGGGAGGAACATGGTCAAAGCTTGGAAGAAGCTGGCTTTGCTGAGAAGCGAGAAGGCGCGAAAAGAAGGAGGATAGGAGAAGGCACAGGACCGCGAAAAGACCTTCCATTCAGGTCTCTGCCGAGATGAGATGAGATGAGATGAGCACTCCAAGGCTTTCAGGCTGCAAACGGAGAGAAAGAAATCCATCCGCCTTGTCAATGCGTGATCTGAAGTCTCACATTAGGACGGAGGATGGAGTATTCTTATTGGGAAGCCGGGCGGAAGATCAGGAAGATCTTTATTCATCCTGGCGCGAAACCATCACGCTGGCAGGCCAAGGCGTTTGCGTCTAAACTGCATCAAGTATGTAGGCACAAACACTCCAAACACCCCAATACCGTCAATCAATTGACAACAATAGCATGATTCAGTGACTCTCCCAGCCTCCTCACTTTTCACCTGCACAATTCAATTGCAGAGCTGGACCCCCCACGCAGCCAAGGCCACACAAATTCACGCCTATTGTCAAGTGCGATCCATTCTTGTACAAGCACATAATCGAGCACCTTACCCTTCGAAATCTGCCAATAAATGCAGCATCACAGCGGAGTTTGCTCTTGCTTTCTAAACAATATATGCTGTCCTCCTACAGCTTAAGAGGCACTCATTTCAGTAATCCATAGCTTCAAATACCCAAATATGCCTCTTCAAGAAATTGGCGCGCAGGACGACAGACTCCTCCAAGACATTGCCGACCGCATGGTCAAATCGCACAAAATACTACTCATCACTGGCGCCGGCATCAGCACAAGTTGTGGTATTCCTGTAAGGCTTGAATTCCGAGCGGCAGTTTGTTGAGCTCACAATATGTGCAGGACTTTCGTTCTAAGGACGGTCTCTATAATCTCATACCAGAACAAACACCCACTCCTATGTCCTCGATGCCTTCTACGCCGTCCAGAAGTCGCTACTCCTCTGAGGAGTACTTCCCTTCCTCCAGGCCGACTACTAGCAGCCGAGTAACTGTCTCTCCCACCTCGAAACTTAAAGGACAAGACCTCTTCGACGCAAGTGTCTGGAAAAATGCCCACACCACCGAAGTCTTCTATCGTTTCATTGCATCGTTGCGACAGAAGATTCGGGACGAAGTGAAGGAAACAAGTCCGACTCACAAATTCATACGCACTTTGCGGGATGGAGGTAGATTAATGCGGTGCTATACGCAGAACATAGACGGACTTGAACGACGGGAGAATTTGTCCATGGACTTAGGCCATGGCAAAGGCACCAAGAAGAGGTTTATGAAGAAAGTATGGGAAGCGCCACGTCCTGAGGCAGCACAAAACAGCGATGCAGATGGTGGATGCGAAGTTGTGCCTTTGCATGGAGATCTAGAGGTCCTACGGTGCACGTTATGCCTGGAAAGAAGTCCATGGACCGAAGAGATGACTGAAAGATTTCTGAATGGACTGGCTCCGGAGTGTTCAGTATGCGCCAGAAAGAGTTGCGACAGGCAAGAGAGAGGCAAGCGCGGCGTCGCTGTTGGCTCCTTGCGACCCAACATTGTGCTTTATGGAGAGGAGCATCCTTCGAATCAGCTGCTAGCGCCACTTGTTCCATTCGACCTGGGTAGCGGGCCGGAAATTCTGATCATCATGGGCACCTCGCTGAAAGTCCATGGACTGCAGAAAGTGGTTAGAGAATTCGCGAAGAAGATCCATGCCCGGAAGGATGGCAAAGGAAAGGTCATCTTCGTGAACAGGACCAAACCGGCAGAAAGTGTCTGGGAAAATGTGATTGATTCATATGTGGCCATGGACTGTGACGATTGGGTGATGGACTTGAAGAGGAGGCGACAAGACTTGTGGTGGCGACAAGGCGAGCTGGATCTGAAAACTACGAAGCCTACCACCAAGAAGAGGAAATGCACTACGGATGACTCTCCTACACCGTCGAAGCGACCCAAGATTGTTGTTGAAGTCCCGACCAGGCGCCGGACCATGACAGCAACACCATGGAAGCCCGAAGTCATGAAAGCAGAACCTGATTCATCCCTCATGACACCTCCACCCAGCCGTGGAAAGGGTTCGGCCTCAACACAACGCAGTGATACGCCACCACCCTTCGAGCCACTCACTCCGCCATATTCCGGCCCCACCTTCAAAAGACTCCTGTTCAACAATCCATTTCGACGCCTCTTCAGCACGCCTGCACAACCGCCATCATCTCCGCCCAGGAATACCTGGAAGCCCTCTATCCTCCAATCCGACCGAAGCGGCATGACTTCTCCAGAGCGCCCAAGCGTCTTCTCGCCAATCGAGGAGAGAGCCGAGAGACGCACGAAGAGGTCGCAGCAGGTCATCTATGAGGATGATCCCGAGCTGGAGATTGCGGAGTCTCAGGATGAGGATGGCGAAGAGCGTGAGGGAAGTGGGAGTGTGTTGGATACGCCGTCGAAGAGGAAGATTGAGGTCCTGAGGCCGATTTCGGATTCTGCGCTCAATCTTGGAATGGGGAGGGAGTGGCCTGTGGAGGCGGGTAAGAGGACCGTTGCTTTGGCTGGCGAAGAACTTGAGGGTGGGCGGACGGCGAAGAGGAGGAAGAGGGCATCAGTGGCTTGATTGGATGTCAGGATGAGCTTGTAGCACAGAGAGATGGTAAGGTACGATGAAGGGTATTCTGTACGGTACAGCCAGTACAGCCAGTACGTCTGTGTACGTGAGAGGCGCTAGAATACGGGTATGCCTGGCCATAGTGGCCCCTAGAGTCGAGCAGAGAATACATATTTATTTCCACAGTCACAGAGTTCGGGGGTCATGATTCCTGATTCCGGAGAGGGTAAAAAGCGCTCATCTGGTTTAACCCATAAGGCCACCCCTCGACTCCACGCTGAATGTCCTCCAGAGTTACATTTGCTCAGTAAGATACATGATGGTGAGATGCACAGCGTCCTCCAGCTCCTCGTATCATCCTCATATATCTGGAGGACATGTACGAAATCATGGAGGAATAATAAAACATGTTCTGCGAAAATGAAAACAGACTCTGGTCTAACTTAGTAAGACTAAGATGGACTGCGAGGATCTCGCAAGAAGAGGGCACGGAAGGACTATTTCGCATCCAGCGAGGAAAAGATTGAAGGTCTAATAAGTAGAAATTTTTGGGGGCGGTGGAGAGATTGATTTCTTTAAAAAGGAATAATGATAGAACAAATTCCCGAACTTTCTTTCACGAGTGTGGTAGCAGTGGTGCAGCTTTGACAGCATGGCGTCCCCCCAAACTCCAGCACCAATCACCATCTCGCAATGTCCTATCGAACAACAACGATTTTTGATTCCAAAAAGAATAAAAAATTAAGGAAATGATCCTCCATTACAGCCCAGGATTTACAACGCCGCAGCGCCCTCCAGAGCGCAACCGAATCGCCATTACCGAGTCACTTTCCTTTTCCTAAAAACAACCAAATCACTCAGGCGGTAACATTCCTCCCCTCCAAGAAGTACCCAGCGTTCAGCACCGCCAGCTTCGGACAGAATCCATCACCAGCACAGGTGACGCCCGGAGGACAGCATATCGACACATCGCCATCACATATATGACACTGTGGACTCTCCGACTCAGTTGAGTTCGTCGAGTTCATAGAGCCGAAGGGACTCGTGGAGTTGAAGGGATTGGTGAAATTCAGTGGGTTCAGGCTGGGGTTGAATGCTGGTAGTGATGTTCCCTTGAGCGTAGGAATGACGCCGCTGGTATGGTTGAGTGCGCCGAATGCGCCGAACGCGCCGATTTGCGGCAAGCTTGTTGGGAAGCACTTTTCTGATGCTATAACCACTATTGTGCCGTAAGAGCCGTTCCCGAGGTTGCTGGCTGTTGAAGAAGTTCCCTGACACGGTTAGGATATCTCGAGAGTATGGAAGGGGAATCTTACGTTTATTGGTATGACTGAGATGGTGCTCGTCATAGTGCCAGATGTACTCGATGGGTACACCAGCGAGCGAACGTCCATGGTAAAGGTACCCTAGATTTGGTCACTCTTGCTAGACACAAGGAATTTAGAGGTTTCGAACCTGGCCGTAGATTGTACCACCTCCCAATAAAGTTAGCTGTAAATTACTGCAAAAGGCGATCAATGAATCAACATACAACCACTGACAGTTCCAACTTCGATTGAGTTAGTCAGGTTCCAAGTACACATTTTCTATGAGACTTACCTCCAGATGTGGATCCTGATGTCACAATCGGTATCAAACCTCCGGCCACCCAGACAGTGCCGCTACCAATGATGATGCCCCTTGAGCACGATCATAGTTAGCGCTGAATATAATTGTGATGGATGAGCTTTTTTCTCACGTTCCGACGGCATAACCACACCCAAACACACTTCCTTTTGGCAGTCATTAGCTTCACTTCACGATATCGAACATGTTTTCCCCGCACCTGTGCCAGTGAAATCTCCTTCCTGGGCGTGAATTGTCCCTCTTCCCTGTTGATTCAGGTATTAGTTGAGCGTTTTGACTATCATAGGATCTGAAGGTGACTCGCCGTCACTATGCCACCTCCTGATACAGTACCACTTGAAGATATGCCAATCAGGCCGCCGGCTATATAAACGGTGCCTAAATGTCTCTGGTTAGCATTCAATTACGGACGACATGATGAAGAGCCCACCTTCGCCTTCGAGCAATCCATATCCAGTCCCCCTTCCCTCCCCCACGACGAGGGCGTTAGACGGAGTGACGAAAGATGGCGCTGGGGTGATAGTAGAGGGTATTGATGTGGATGTTGTAGAAGATGTTGACGCAGATACTGATGCTGGCGAGCCTGCGCTGGAGGACAGTTCAGTAGTGGTAAGACTCGAGATAGCGCTATCACCTGAGGTAGTATTTGGGAACGTCTCAAAGTAGCCACTCCCAGAAAATGTTCCGCATCCCTCGAAGCTGTAAGGTTGAGAAGCGCTCACTGATCCCGAGGTCACAACCGGTATTCCTGCGATATACACCGTACCGCTACCGTTTAATTCCCCAACGCCACTGCCCTTACCGCATCCTTTACCATAGACTGCGGATCCCGTGAAGACACCTTCTCCCTGGAGGGTGCCGCAGCCATTAACTATTCCATAGGATCCACTGACCACTCCAGAAGACACGACAGGAAAATAACCCCCAACGTATACTGTACCGCTCCCCGACACTTCGCCTGACCCTGTGGCCCGTCCACAAGCCACCAGCACGTTACCAGTAAGCGTCTCAGGGTTTGGAGGAGGTGTGATGAATGATCTGATCGAAGACAGCGAGGTGCTTGAAGATATTCCAGGGATCACTGAGGAAGTGCTTGTGCCCGAAATTGTAGTTGACTGAGCCGTATTCAATTGGCCGGAGGATCCTGAAATACCACTAGACATAATAGTATTCTGCGAGAAACTAGTGGTAGGCCCAGAGGAACCGGAGGCAGTCAATGTTGCCAAGGTATCTGAAGGAGACGAGGCAGGCGCGGCACCAGAAGAACTGGACGTTACGGTTTGGACAGAAGTGAAATTCGATGACGAAGACCCATCTGTGCTCGTAGGCCTAAATACCCCACTATACGTCGTAGACACAGAGGAGGTCGAGGAGGACCGACACACGTTTGATGAGGATGAACAGCACGGGATCGTCGTACTCGTCGAATTTGTTGAGAATGCACCACCGTAGCTAGCAGGGAAACAATTTATGGTTGAGGAACGGCTATTGAGCTGGCTACTGCGAAAGACGCCTTCGTACGAGAAGGGGGTGCATGTGCCAGAAGATGATGGCAGGGTTGAAGACCCGCATGGAGTGCAGGAGACCACCAGAGGCTCAAACGCGAAAAGTCCACGATATGCGCCGGTGTATAAGGTTGTATAGCCAAGTGTATTCGAAGATGTAATCAATGAGGGCCCCCTGAAAGTGGTATTTGTGGGAAGTTGTCGTGGCCGAGGAACGGGATGCTGCGGGACCACAATGCTCTTTTCAGGACCTCCAAAGTCGTAATAGCATAATACTGGTACCGGTAGCAGAGAAAAGAGACCGAAGAAAAGTAAGTGCCTCATATTGAGGCATGTATTGACAAGAAGGGCACCAACTACCATCAATGTGATTGAACTGTGTAGAACGGTAGGAAAGAGAAAGACGCCAAGCCAGACGCACTTTGCGCAAATAGTAGGACTGAGTACGCTTTGGAATGTGAATTCCTGAGCAGCAACAAATTAGCAAACATGTACGATAATACTGTAGAAAGCACCTTGTTTGGTTATCTATCATGCTGGGTGGTCATAAAGGACGCATCTTTCAAAGTCCTCATGGCATTAGCGTTCTGGGTAAAAGTCACATATGCCATCGGTTTGCCCTTATTTGGTCTGTCCATAACACTCATGTGACATCAAGCTGCCCCTTGAGCACTTTCAGAAGTCTAGCTTTTCATCTACTGTGATATGACCGCGGTTCAGCTGATTATCAGTAGAGAAAACAATGATTATGTGCAAGCTGGAAGGCCCCCATAGATTTTTAGCCTAGTAGTAGTAACCCATTGACTAAGTACTGTGCGTTGCAAAAGTGCTGTAAAACCTTGGCGTTGTATCGAGAATTGCTGCCACCGCTGCTGCTCCTGACAATCTGTCTTGAACTCTCAGAATACGTATTAGCCTCCTGTTCAATGCATATTATTTAGTAGTTATATACTAGGAAACCTCGTAACTGGCTGACTTCTGAGTTATAAAATCTTAGCTAGTAGATCGCGTTTGTGTTATTTTGTATTGGAGAATCGTTGCCGGTGCCTTACCCACTTACAGTTAGCCCCACCTGATTGGACCGGACTTTTTGTCGGCCCGAGCGAAGCTGCAAGAGCAACCCGCCATCTCTACACAGTGAGGCTGAGCAAGCAGTCCCGCTGGGGGAAGATGCTACTTATCGCAGAGCATAGTCGTGACGCATCGCTTCTCCAGTAATCAGGCTAATCTTCCTCGAAAAGATCTCAGATCTCCTGCGAATATTGCCTAGATGGCAAAACAAAGTCGACCTCGTCGCGAAGACTACACTGTAGCATGGGTATGCGCCCTCTACATCGAACTCGCCGCCGCGGAAGAGATGCTCGACGAAGAACACGATGACTTCGATCACGACGCCAATGACACCAATATATACACACTCGGCCGCATCGGCGAACATAACGTTGTTATCGCTTGTCTGCCGGAGGGTCAACCGGGAACGAACTCAGCCGCGGCGGTCGCCGTCCAGATGAAGTCGGCCTTCAAGTCAATCCGATTCGGTCTGATGGTAGGCATTGGAGGAGGCGTTCCAAGTGTGGAGGCAGATATACGGCTTGGAGATGTAGTGGTCAGCAAGCCACATATGATGCATGGGGGAGTCGTGCAATACGATTCTGGAAAGGCTACACCAAGTGGATTCGAGCGGACTGGTTTTCTTAACACTCCGCCAACAATTCTACTTAGCTCGGTCGCAAAGCTGCGGGCTAAGTATTCAAGAGGAAAAAGTATACTTCCGGAATATATCTGTAAACTTAACAGCCTACCCATCTTCGCACGTGAAAAAGCTGGACCTGATATATTATATGAAGCAGACTACAATCATGAGGGAGGAGATACATGTGAACAATGCAGCAGAGCGTGCGTTGTGGATCGGCAGCAACGTACTCAAGATATTTTGGTCCACTACGGCACAATAGCATCAGGAAATCAAGTTATGAGAGATGCCACCGAAAGGGATAAAGTTAGCTCGCAGCTCGGTGGCGTCCTCTGCTTCGAGATGGAGGCAGCGGGCCTGATGAACAGCTTCCCATGCCTTGTTATCAGAGGCATATGCGACTACGCCGACTCGCACAAAAACAAGAGATGGCAGGCATATGCAGCGGGAGCGGCAGCAGCGTATGCAAAGGAAGTCCTATCGGTGATACCTACGGCTGAAGTGGCGAGATCATGTACCGTCGATGAGATCATTAGAGAAAAGAGTGGTTAGTACAGCTAGTAATGAAACGCGAATTCTGACTGGCAATTCAGCACTAGAGGATACGCTTAATCGTTTGCCGTACGCTGTTGAGGAGCTCCAAAACGCGCAAGAGAAGGACAGGACCCGGCAAACATTGTCAACCCGGGACGATAAGGCGAAAAAGTTCCTCAAGATGCTTTACACCTGTCGCTACAAAGATCACAAAGAAAGGAACCGTGACCGTGTGCCGGGTACATGTGAATGGTTCACCAATCATCATCTTTTCCAAAACTGGAAGAAAAACAAAAGGTCTAGCCTCCTCTATGTGACGGCGGATCCAGGCAGCGGGAAGACGGTTTTAGCAAAGTATCTGGTAGATCACATCCTCCCGAACACAAGCCAAAGGACTACTTGTTACTTCTTTTTTAAGGATGATTTCACAGAGCAAAAGAGCATTACCAATGCTGTCTGTGCCATATTACGACAGATTTTTCTGGCAAAACCGCATCTTTTGCAAGACTCAATACTTGACAGATTTGACACCGATGGCGATAAATTCACTCAGTCGTTTCACGATTTATGGAGTACGCTTATCAGTGTTGCAGCTGATCAGAACGCTGGAGAGGTCGTCTGCATCCTAGATGCCTTAGACGAGTGTCAGGAGAGCGATCGGTCTCAGCTCATCAAGGCCGTGAGAAAGCTCTACATCGCCGATTCAAATAAGTTCAGCCTAAAGATTTTGTTAACCAGCAGGCCATACGACCATATACGGCGTGAATTCCGGGATTTAGAGAGCCACCTGCCTACCATTCACCTAAGTGGTGAGGACGAGGTCGAAGTTGAGAAGATTTCACGAGAGATAGACCTCGTAATCCAAAGGAGGGTCGGGGATATCTGTACAAAAAGGTGTCTAGAGCCGGACGAGCGTACGTTTCTGCAAGATCAGCTCACACTTGCGCCCAACCGGACCTATCTCTGGGTTGATCTTACCTTAGATGTGATCGAGAACATCTCGGGTTTTACCAAAGGGAACGTCCGTAAAGCAGTACGCCAAATACCTCAAACCGTCGATGATGCTTACAACAGAATCTTGGACAGAAGTTCGGATACCGAAAAAGCCAGGAGACTCTTGCATATTGTTGTTGCTGCAACAAGGCCGCTGTCTTTGGACGAGATGTCGGTGATAATGGCAATCGAGGAAACTCATGGATCATACGACGACGTTATGCAGGAAATAGAACCAGAAGAAAGGTTCCGAGGCACTCTTAGAGACCTTTGCGGCCTCTTCGTGGTTATTGTAGATGCGAAAATCTACTTACTTCACCAAACTGCGAAAGAGTTTTTGGTTCGGGATGATTCCTTAGCATCGTTGAAGAGCCCTTCTCGCCTTAACTCCCAGCATAATCCACTTGAATGGAAGCATTCACTGCAACTAGAGGGGTCAAACAGAATACTTGCCGAAAGATGTATTTGGTATCTTACTTCAGATTTTTTTAAGACTCCACTTCGAGTCTTGCTCGATTACTCTGCCCGAAATTGGGTTACTCACTTTCGTAAGGCGGGTATACGGAGCAAGGAGCCAATAGCAGCATTAGCACGAATGCTTTGTGAGCCAGGATCAAGACAATATAAGACCTGGTCCGCTATCTGTAAAATTTGGATCCCTGACTCTGAAAGCTGCCTTACTATAGCATCATATCTTGGGCTTGAAGCTATAGTAAAACTGCTGCTCGAGACTGAGAAGGTGGACGTGGACTCGAAAGATTCTGAGTTGGATCAGACGCCACTGTCCTGGGCTGCAGAGAACGGACATGAGATGATTGTGAAGCTATTACTTGAGACGGGGAAGGTAGACGTGGACTCAAAAAGTTCTAAATTGGGTCACACGCCACTATTATGTGCTGCAGAGAACGGATATGAGACGGTTGTGAAGCTGTTGCTTAAGACTGGGAAGGTAGACGTGGACTCAAAAGACTGTGACAGTCGGACGCCGCTGTCACGGGCTGCAGCGTATGGACATGAGACAGTTGTGAAGCTGTTGCTTAAGACCGGGAAGGTAGACGTGGACTCAAAAGACTGTGACAGTCGGACGCCGCTGTCACGGGCTGCAGCGTATGGACATGAGACAGTTGTGAAGCTGTTGCTTAAGACCGGGAAGGTAGACGTGGACTCAAAAGACTGTGACAGTCGGACGCCGCTGTCACGGGCTGCAGCGTATGGACATGAGACAGTTGTGAAGCTGTTGCTTAAGACCGGGAAGGTAGACGTGGACTCAAAAGACTGTGACAGTCGGACGCCGCTGTCACGGGCTGCAGCGTATGGACATGAGACAGTTGTGAAGCTGTTGCTTAAGACCGGGAAGGTAGACGTGGACTCAAAAGACTTTGAGGGTCAGACGCCGCTGTCACTGGCTGCAGAGAACGGATATGAGACGGTTGTGAAGCTGTTGCTTAAGACCGGGAAGGTAGACGTGGACTCAAAAGACTGTGACAGTCGGACGCCGCTGTCACGGGCTGCAGCGTATGGACATGAGACAGTTGTGAAGCTGTTGCTTAAGACCGGGAAGGTAGACGTGGACTCAAAAGACCCCCAAGGTAGGACGCCGCTGTCCTGGGCTGTAGGGAACGGACATAAGACTATTGTAAAGCTGCTTGAGAAGGCACAACAGTCACAACTGTAAAATGATTACTAACCGCTTTACCTACCCTCTACTTAATCATTAAATATGTAAATCAAGAGTAGAGCATAACTCAAATATCGCGAATGTACTCTAATTTTCTTTCGATGATTAACGGATTCCTCTGTTAAGCTCAGACCTCCTCTCCGCCCACCTTCTTTATTCTTTTCATACTTCATAAAGAATCATAGTAGCTTATAAATGTCATCGAATTAGATTTACAACTGTTTTCCTTTGGTAAGTGGCAAGATGAATAAGCCTGCGGCTTTGACTACGCAGAACTGTGACTGGAGATGATTTCCAGGAATTCCGGCTGGAGCTTTGGCTTGCATGATTTTTGATTAGGCAAAATGCTTCTCAGGTTAAGTGCGAGAAGGTCAGATGCATTGGTGCGCGTTCATAATTACGCTAGTTAACCCTGAAGTGTACCTGCAGCTCCATCAAGGTGGACAGTTGCTCTCGGGATCTCTTATTGTGGGCTTACAGAAGTGGTGAAAGAGACTGTAGGTGATTTTGCTGTTTGGGAGGGGGGAGGTAGAAGCAGATTTTACGGCATTCGACAGCACAAGCCAAGGTGAACTTGTGCTCATTGAAACCCCTCTAATCTCAAGCCATGACCGGAGCATTCTCACCTTTCTCCTTCATCTCATTGAAGCTCCTCGCCTCAAACACCTTCTCAGACGGTACCTCACTCGCCTGTGTATGCATGGGCTGAAGCCCCCACCTCTCAAACATCGCCTTATCCTCATCCCAGCCATTGCACGGCGTGGTCAGCATCTTCTCACCTGTGAAGATCGCATTGGCACCCGCCATGAAGCACAGCATCTGCTCACTTTCCGGCATCCCGACTCGTCCAGCTGCCAATCTGACGATGGTCTTCGGCATGACCAATCTTGCTGTTGCGATACATCGGACGAGGTCTTCGAGCTTGACAGGCTCACTGCCATACATCGGCGTGTTCGGTATGGCCACCAATCGATTGACCGGAAACGACTCAGGGTGCGATGGCAGTGTAGCAAGTGTATGGATCAATCCGACATGGTCTGTTTGCGGTGTCTCTCCAAGCCCTAGTATCCCTCCGCTGCAGACATGAATGCCGGCCTGTCGTACATTCTCAATCGTCTCAAGTCTCTCATCGTAGCTTCTTGTGGTGATAACATTAGGATAGTGTTCTCGGCTGGTGTCTAGATTGTGGTTGTAGGCCGTTAACCCCGCCTCTTTCAATTCCAGGGCTTGCTCCTTGTTGAGCATCCCAAGGGTAACGCAAGCTTCCATACCCATCTCCCTGACTCCTTTGACCATCTGAACGATGTTCTTGAGCCCTGACTTTCTGCCTCGCATGTCGCGCCATGCGGCGCCCATGCAGAAGCGATTACTGCCATTACCCTTCGCAATCCTCGCAGCTTCCAACACAGAATCAACAGTCGACAGTTTCGTAGCCTTCAAGCCTGTATTATACCTCGACGACTGTGCACAGTATGAGCAATCCTCGCTGCAGCCTCCGGTCTTGATGTTCATGAGGGTACAGAGCTGGACGCGGCCGGGTTCGTGGAAGCGGCGGTGCAAGGTGCCGGCTGCAAAGGCAAGTTGCATCAGAGGTGTCTGGTGGATGTGGGCGATCTCTTCTTTGGTCCAGTCATTGCGGGGCCCGCTTGCTGTGGTAGCACGTTGAAATGCGGTAGAGGGGTCCCCTACTTGAGGTGCTGGAGGTGGAGGTTGAGAGAGCCCCGTGCTGCCACTACGAGGGAGATCGTGGACTGTGCTGTAAGCGCGAGGGGCATTTTGCTGGCGAGCCAGACTTTGCAGCACCCTCGTTGCCTTCATTTCTATTTGTAGTGGGCTCTCTGACCGGTAGATTAGAAAGAGTTGGGACGATATTGTTGTGGTCTGCCCCGCATAAGGCCATTTGGTGGGCTGCTTAGCGGCAGTACCCCTGAAATTAAGCTTTCACGGGAATAGGGGAGCCGATCGGGTGGCTGATAGTCGAAGGCGTCAATCAAGGACTTCTGGAGATGTTAATCAAAGTTGGGCTTGAACTTTGTAGGAAGCGTAGACGCCCTGTCTTTGAAGTAGCCGTTGGATTTGAAGGATTCTTCGTTCTCTTACTGTAGAGCTATGTATAATTCAGACCACTGTCTAATAGATCAGGTGCTGTATTTGCTCAACATTATAGTCTCAAACCATATGTACAGGCCTGCCCATGATTGTCGTGATTCTTTCAAAGTCTCGCTCCCACCACTTCCGAAAGCTTTTGACTTTTATGACTTTCCTGCTCAATCCATGTCTGGAGGATCTGGACAAATTTTTCCGCTTGAGCAGATGTATTCGCTGCATGAAGACAAACCCTGACCCTCTCAAATCCTTCAGGCACAGTTGGTGCCACTATCGCTCGAACGACGAAACCAGCTCTTTGGCAGTATTGTGCCAGGCCACGCGGGTCAGACGTGAGCAGTGAGATTATGGGTGATTTGGGACATTCAGAAGGTATTCTTAGAAGATTTTTGGTAGAATTGGAGGCACTGTATTTGTCCCTCAATGCCCCTAAGTTCGAGTATAGCAATGTAATGAGTGAAGTCAAGTCTTTGGCTAGCTGTTCTGTCCTGTCCTGGGCCATGAAGGTATAAACAGCTTTGATGGCAGCAAGTGCTGGGAATGACATGAAAGTGGTGTAGATTAGTGGTCGGGCATAGTTGATAAGGTACTGGCGCGTGACTGGTGTGCACAGGATTATAGCTGGAAGCCGTTAGCTGAGTGTTTCTGCCGAAGGACAACATCCTTACCACCATTGCAAGCCAGAGCCTTTCCAAAGGTATGGAGTCTAACAAAGACTTTGTTCTCAAGACCAAGTTCGCACACCCTACCTCTTCCCTTTTCCCCATACAGTCCAGTTGCGTGTGCCTCATCCACAATGAGATGCGCATTCTTGTTTGGGAATAGTGCTTCGATGAGCTGAACGATCTCCATCAGAGGAGCAAGGTCACCGTCCATACTGTATACGCTCTCGACGGCAATGAACAGGTTGAAAGGCACGCTTGCAGACGACTTCGACACAACCGCCTCCAGAACGGTTTTGAGGTGTAGGACAGAATTATGAGCAAATGGAATACTGGCTCCAGCTCTTGATGTCTTGATTCCGTCATGAACACTGGCATGAATCAACTCATCGTAGACCACGATGTCTCCTGGCTGAGGCAAACACGAAAAGATTCCGACGTTGGCATCAAAACCAGAATTGGTGAGAAGTCCGGCTGGACCATTGTGAAACTTAGCAATGTCTCGCTCGAGGTTCTCGGCATAGGAAGAGTTCCCATCAAGGAGCCTTGATCCTGTACTGCCCAGCCGAGGGATGTTCTCCAACTCATCGAGAAAGATAGCCTTCAAGATTGGCGATGAAGAAAGCGAAAGGAAGTCATTGGAGGAGAAATCAATTGACCCTTCGGGACTGGCTTTGAGGCTTCGTAATCTGGATTGTTGCTTTCGACGGTCGAGAAGGAGATGCAGTTGAGCGTGTAAAGGAGAAGTCTTCTCTTCGTCCATGTCCATCAATCTGGACAGAATCCAGCCAAGGCTTAAGTGTTGAGAGAATGGAAATATCCCCCAAATACTTCAATGCGTTGGTCTCACCAATCATTGTGGAAAGCGAATGGCAACCTTTATGCTCAAGTACAACAGACGTACCTTTGCACAGTTCAACTTTCCCCTCGCTCGCATAGAGCAGAAACATGAAGCATCTGCCAACGGACGCTCTGGCGAAGAAAGGCAACCCTAACATGCAGGTGGGAGTTGTGTCTTTGTGAGAAGATTTGCCTTTCTTGGCAGGGGTTGACTTAGTACATCTATTTCTAGCCCAGAGGCCCGAGCGTCGTCCCCACAACATATCGAGACCGAGGGAATATCACAATGCTATGGCGAGACCTGAGGGCACTTCAGATCTACGGAGCTAACACAAATGTCGGCAAGTCAATTGTCTCTACCCTTCTTTGCAAAGCTTTCAAGAGGAAATCGCCCACGAGTGGTGTGTTGTATCTGAAGCCAATTTCCACTGGGCCAGTTGAAGATGCTGATACCAGGTGTGTTTGTTCCTATGGACCGACCCAGGAAGATTCTTCTCAAAAGTGTCATTCCCAAGCTTCTTGAACGCCTGCTGCCCCTTTCTAGTCTTGTGCAACGTGTTGCTGATACTTGTCAGACACATTTCTCGATTTGCTCCTGGGGTCAAATCAGAAAATCTGTACCAGTTTCAAGAGCCCGTCAGTCCACATCTTGCCGCACGATCAGCTCCAAACCCAAGCAATGGCTGCCATGATAATGTATATCTTACTATACCGCATGTTGGCACCACCGCTGACTTTGCGTTATAGTCTGACATTGGAGATGTCTCAATCGTAGAGAAGGTGAAATCATGGATTGAAAGGTCAGCCAGAGATGGTTTCCGGTATGCTGTACTTGAGACAGCTGGTGGATCGTTATCTCCTGCCCCATCAGGGACACTTCAAGCAGATCTCTACCGGCCATTGAGGTTGCCGGTCTGTCTTGTTGGTGATCACAGGTTAGGTGGAATAGGATCTACCATATCTGCCTTCGAATCTCTACATCTCCGTGGATACGATGTTGATTCGGTCATTCTCTTCCACGACAAGGTCTACGGAAATTATGAGTTTCTACGAGACCATTTCAGAAGCCATGGCATCAGAACATTTGCGCTGCCTCAGCCACCAGCACGACAGAAAGAAGCACAGGACGACGAAGATTTGATGAACGAATATTACCGTAGCGTTTCAAATAGTACCTCTATAACAGAAATAATCGATTTGGTAGATCACAAGCACTACTTCCGGGTGTCGAATCTGTCATCTATGCCGGCACTAGCAGAATCCATCATCTGGCACCCTTTTAGGCAGCATGGCATTTCTCAAAATATCCTAGCCATTGACTCAGCTTACGGAGACTTCTTCCAGGGACTCAATCCGAAATCGGTTTCCAGCTTGAACGACAGTGCTCCTCATCAAAAATCAGGAATTGCATCGATCCGACAGGGGCCTGAAGAGCCAATCCTCGAACCACTGTTCGACGGTTCAGCATCTTGGTGGACGCAAGGACTTGGACATGGGAGTCCGGATCTTGCTCTTACTGCTGCTCATGCCGCTGGTCGATATGGACATGTCATGTTTGCCTCTGCTGCTCATGCTCCAGCTCTGGAATTGTCGTCGAAGTTGCTCTCCATGCTAGCCAATCCCCGTTTGAGCCGCGTTTTCTTCTCTGATAATGGTAGTACCGGGATAGAAGTCGCACTAAAAATGGCTTTGCGCGCTGCATCCAAGAGATATGGTTGGAGTCGAGACGACGAACCGATTGGTGTGCTCGGTTTCAAAGGAAGCTATCACGGAGACTGCATCGCTACCATGAATTGTAGTGAGCCTAGCACCTACAACGAAGCTGTCAACTGGTATCAGCCATGGGGATGGTGGTTTGACCCTCCTTCCTTGAAGATGCGCAACGGAGTATGGGAGCTGCAGGTCCCCCAAGAAATGGGCATAAGAACAACGTTTCAGTTCCAGAGCCTCGAGCATATCTTCGACTATGATACTCGAACCCATCGGGGCCACTCGGAGATTTACGAGCAATTCATCATGTCTACTTTGAGGCGCTTGATCGTCGATGAAGGGCGCAAATTTGGTGCATTGATTTGTGAGCCTATTCTGTTGGGTGCAGGAGGCATGATTTTTGTGGATCCTCTCTTCCAGCGCACACTCCTCAAAGTAATTCGTGGGAACCCAGCACTCTTTGCTGGGGCCTCAGGCTCTACACACTCAGCTTCGACCTCCATGGAAAAGTCGCTCGATTGGTCCGGCCTTCCTATAATCGCCGACGAAGTCTTCACTGGCCTCTACCGTCTCGGCCGTGCATCGTCATCCTCTTTCCTATCCAAGTCGCAGAACACTCACGTAGTAGATGAAGATATTGCTCCAGACATCTCTGTACATGCCAAGCTGCTCACTGGAGGTCTTCTTCCGCTTGCGATCACTACAGCGAGCGAGTCCATCTTCAACGTGTTCCTCAGTGACAAGAAACAAGACGCTTTGCTTCATGGTCACAGCTACACAGCGCACGCTGTTGGCTGCTCTGTTGGCGCAAAAAGTCTGGCCATGCTGAGCGAACTGGAGAAGAATGGTGCTTGGCAGGGCTATCAGAATGGCTGGCGGGCTTCAACGGCATACAACCCTTCAGAGTCGGAGAAAGGCGTGCACTTCTGGTCATTCTGGAATCAAGTCTCTGTGAAGCGTCTGTCGGAGAGTAACAAGGTGGATGGTGTGTTTGCCCTGGGGTCTGTCTTGGCAATATATCTGAAGACGGAAGATGGTCAGAGCGGATATACATCTAATGCGGCAGCAGATCTGCAGAGCACGTTGTTTGGTATTTCAGATGGAGGTTTCGTTGTGCACTCACGTGTGCTGGGCAATGTGCTCTACCTCATGGCGAGCATGACTTCAAACCAGGAGAGTCTTGCTGCGATTGAGAAGACCCTCATGAGGGCTCTGCGCTGAGGTGTTCCTAAGCCACCACCCTAGTTTACCCATACCGTAATCTAGAGCATTTTAGACCCACCGAAGACTGGTAGTTACAGGTCTCTTACTGCGTATTCGCAAGCTTATGCTTTGGCTTTATTGATCATCGGGGGGAAACGAATCACGGCGCTGAATATAGAAAAGTAAAATGGCACTTATGTAATCTGCACCTTGCCTGGTTGGGTAAGTGACTGACTTGCGCCAGTCTTGGCTGCCAAGAACATTTTTTCTACTGAATCCAATTTGACGAGCAGCTTGAAGCACTCAGCAAGACAACCGCAGTTTAAGCATGAAGATATCCCCCCAGGCGGTTCTTCTTTTTCAACAAGAAGTGAGACGTCAGCTCGTGTCCCTTGACCTTGGCCCTCCCAACAAGGTCGTGAACAGAATCGTTAGCCGAACTCGTTTGCCGCGAATTCAGCAGCGCGATCTCACCATTCATCGATCCCCTGTCCTTCGTCAGGCCGTACCAGCTTCGGTACCACAGCATGAAACTATCTCCCTCGATCCACCTGCTGAAACCTCATTTTCATCATGGGAGCCTTTCCGAAGTCCTGCCTATGCTCCCACCAACAGAGCGCCAGCGTCACTGGGTCATCTGCCGGTTTCTTGCCCCGGTTGTGGTGCTCTGACTCAAGAGGTAAATGCAGATGAAGCTGGCTTTTATACAAGATCGAGGAAGTCAGTCAAGGACTACATACGCCTCGCCAAACGCGTGCGGGCTGTTAGTGAGCACGAAGTGGTCCGAGCCGGCGCAGACCAGGAGAAACTGCTCGAAGATGACTCCCAGCAGCAGGATCTGAGGCCCAGGATCACAGGCTTAGATCTAGACCAGGGACAGCAAGATCGGCAGGCCGTTGTTGAACAAAATGTTCCCTTCTGCGATCGCTGCCACAATTTACTTCACCAGTCGAAAGGGGTGCCAATTGCCCATCCGACCATTGAATCCATCGCAGAAACCATAGAAGAGTCACCTTTTCGTCGAAACCATGTCTACCACGTTCTCGATGCCGCGGACTTCCCTCTTTCCCTCACACCATCAATCTTCAACCGGCTTTCACTTGCCCGTCCTCGAAGTCAGAACAGGCGATCGCAGCACGACTTCTCCACCAAGCCAACCATCTCATTCATCATAACGCGATCAGATCTCTTAGCTCCGCAAAAGGAGATGGTCGATTCTCTCATGCCATACTTCATATCCGTGCTTCGGGACGCTCTCGGCCGCAAGGGACAGGATATGCGATTGGGAAATGTTCATCTTGTCAGTGCCAAAAGGGGGTGGTGGACAAAGGAAATCAAAGAGTCCATATACGAGCGCGGAGGCGGTAACTGGATGGTCGGCAAGTTCAACGTGGGCAAAAGTAACCTCTTTGAGGTTCTCTTTCCAAAAGGCCATGACGAACAAGCACCCATCTACTCTCAATTGCAAAAAGACGCAGAACAAGACTATTCACACCTCCTATCAGCCCCCCCATCTTCCTTAACAGACACACCAGACCATGTCCTCTTCTCCGAATCCTCCCTCCTCCCTCCACCCCAACCCTCAACGCCCTACCCAACCCTCCCCCTTGTTTCTCCTCTTCCAGGAACGACCGCCTCCCCGATCCGCCTCCCCTTCGGCCCCTCCCGCACCAACCCCAAAGGTGAACTCATCGACCTCCCAGGCCTCCCCCGCGGCAACCTCTCCCACTACGTCACCCCCGAACACCACCGCACCCTCCTAATGGAACACCGCCCCACCGTCACCCAACACGTCCTCAAACAAGGCCAATCGCTCCTCCTAGGCGGCGGTCTAATGCGCATCACTCCCCTCACAACACCAACCTCGAACCCCAACGACGAAACCGTCATCCTAGCCTACCCCTTCACTCCGCTCCCCGTCCACGTCACATCAACCGAGAAAGCCGACATGACGCAACGACAGCTTCGTGAATCAGGCATCAAAACCCTCCTAGCCCCCGAAGCAGGGGAATCGATCAAGTCAGCCGGTATCTTTGCGCTGGATACCGACGTGACGAAATCTAGATCTGGGGCATTGTTGAGGGCCGGGGTGCCGTTGAGCAAGCTGCCGTTCAGAGTCAAGGGGACAGACATCCTGCTTGAGGGCGTTGGGTGGGTGGAGTTGGTCTGTCAGGTTAGGCATCGAAGGAGGCGGGGGGTTCAACACGAAGAAGGCCAGGCGGAGACGAGACAAAACAGTGATAAAGAGTGGAATGGAGGAGGTGCAGATGTAGGTGCAGGCCGAAGGAGAGATGCATTGTCCATCCTCGACGACCCGTCCCCACCACCCCCACCTGCGCCGTTCTCGATCTCTTCACCGAGCCGGCCCTACAACAACCCAAGATACCACGGCAGCAGATGCCAAGAAGACGAGTTCCCCACGCCTCAAATCGAGGTCTTCACGCCCGAAGGCCGATCTGTCGGTCAGCGCCGCACGATGGGGGCGTGGATGCTGATCCATGGGGCCAGGAAGCCGGGGCAGAGGAAGACGAGGAAAAGTAGCCTCAAGGCGAGGCCGAGGAGGAGTATGAAGGGGATGAAGAAGCGGGGGAAGATGGAGGAGAGGGAGAGGGCGAGGGTGAGGGAGGGAGGAGGTGCGGGAGGTGGAGAGGAGGGGTGACGATAGATGGTTTAAGGGCTACACTCACTGACTGGAAATTCTGTTCAGTAGGTCAATCAATACCAGTATGTTCCTGAAAATGTGTGTATATGACTACTTGCGACATATATGTATATATATATCTGACACATCTTCAATCATCCTCACGACAGACATCATTGCCCTACCTCACCAGCCTGCCTGCCCGCCCGCCACCTATATATCTCCAAAGCCTAAATCCGACTTTTCTCCAAACCCCAGTCTTGGACTTTATGTTAGTTGGAGCTAATCAAAGGTAATAGCAGCCTTGATGGCGCTCTTATTCCGCATGGCCTCCAGACACTCCTTCCACTGATCGAGCTTGAACGTCTTGTTGACGATGCCATGCACCTTGACCTTGCCGCTGTCGAGATAGTCGATCGCGGCCGGGAATTTGTACGTCTCGGAGAAGGAGCCCAGGATGGTGATTTCGTCACCGACTGCAGATGAAACAGTGTTAGCTCGAGAAAAGAAGAAAGAAAAAAAACGGATACTACCCCCCTTCCACCCTGCAATGAAGGTGATGGGAAAGGAAAGGGGGGGTTCGCAAACTTACAGATCTTGCTCGGCGGCCAACTGACGCGATCCTTGTTCGCATACACGCCGTAGACGACCAACTTGCCGCCGCGCCGGCAGTAGTTGATGGCATCCTCCAAGATCTTGACGCTGCCGGTCGCCTCGACCACGATGTCAAAGCCGTAGGGGTTGTCGGACTTGATCTTGTCGAACATGGGTTTCGGGTCGGAGCGGCTGAGGGCGACGTATTCGTCCGCCGCGTCGAGGCTCTTGGCCAGGTCGATCTTGAGACCCTCGGGTGCGGCGATGACGACGTGGCAACCGCCGTTCTGACGTAGCATCTGGGCGAGCACGAGACCGGTGGGACCGGCGCCGAACATGAGCACCGAGGAACCCATCTTGGGCGCGATCGTGTCGAGGCCGTGGGCGGCGCAGGAGGCCGGTTCGAGGAGGGTGGCGTCGACGTCGGAGAGGTTCTTGATCGGGAAGACCCGGCCGGCTAGGTAGGAGGACCTGTCAGTTTGTTTGCAATGGGGGGGCACGTTTGACGGGGGTGGAGGGAGGGCATGGTTGTAGGTACCAGGATAAGCACAATACTCTGCAAACCCGCCATCCAAGGTGACACCATGGGCTTCGAAATTCTCGCAGAGTAAGAGCTCGCCGCGACGGCAGTAGAAACATTCTCCGCAGAGTTCTGAGTTGTCTGCACAGACTCGTTCTCCAACCTTGAAGCCTTTCACGCCCTTGCCCAGAGCTGCGACGACACCGACCGTCTCATGGCCGGGAATAAGGGGGAATTTGGCGAGGAATTCACCCTCGTGGATGTGTAGGTCCGTACCACAGACACCGCAGGCTTTGACCTTGACGAGGACATCGTTGTCTCGGAGTTTGGGGAGATCGACTTCGACAACATCGTATTCCTCCGGCTTGGAGTACCTGTTAGGGAAGCGAGCTGGTTAACGGGATAGAACGGCATGAATTCTTGAATGGAGTATACAATGACTCTCGCGGGCTTCTTGTCATGTCATCGTCCCAGCTCTTTGTGTCGTGTTGACAGATGAGAAGCGGGGTGGTATGACCCAATTGGAAACATACCTGAGCGCCTTCATCTTGGATGGTAGATCAGACATGATGGCAATGACTTTTGATTTGTTTTGGAATGACCTTGGTTGTTTAAAGCGGAGCCTGTAAGCAACTGAGCACTTGAAGAAGATCTGTGATGATGTTAAGGATAAGGGTATGGAAGATTCCTAATTGAGATATGCAGATGTAGCGGGGCAAGAAGAGCTTGTGGAGCTACTAGAATGCGGGCGGGTTTGGGGCCGGTTGGAGGCGGGGTTGGCGAAGGGAATGATAGTGATTAGTGAATGATAGGGATTCATTCTGCGAGGCCGGATCCGATATCAGTCGTCGTTCGGAACAGCTTACCTTGATATCTCCTCGGTAGGTGAGTGAGCATATATATCACCGAGAGATTGACTGCAGTTTGCTGATACTTGTGCTCTTGTACCTGGCGTGAAATTACAAGCGGAAGACCTCTGAGAGCCCTAGCTGTGCAGCTAAGAAGTAGATTGGCATTTTTCATCCACTAGATAATAAGGTACCGTGGAGCTTCTGGCGCTGCAGGGGGCCTTGAAGAACTTTGCTGAGCGTTGGTAACACAATGCGTAGAAAGCATAACAGCACTTGATGTCTTTATGTGGACCGGTCAAGCCCACGACTGAGATAGCAACTGTCGTGAGGCCTCACCAGCAGCTCTTGATCCCACTGTAGCTGCCCCAACTTGGAGAGAAGGGATCCATCTACGTCCGCAACCAAGACAGATTGATGGCCATTTGAGAGCAGCCTTGCAGTTTGAAAACGTAGGAGCACCAGGTCCTCCGGATACTAGTGCGCTCAAGACCACGCCCTTTCAGGGAAGCAGTGGCGGTTGCTCGAATTCATCGACTGTGTACACACTACCCCCAAAGTCCTTCAACCAAATAGTCCACCTGGTGACCCTGCTCTCTGCTCTGATGATGCGTTGGCATTGCATAATGCATGGCCAATGGAAGATCGCAACCTCGCATTGGATGAGGACAGCCATAATTTCATGTTGTGACAGGTACCTTGGGCGCACGCACTTAGGCTTTGCCTTCGCTGACTTGCACCGAGACACACGTATGCTCGGTAGTTCGCACTAGCGGCGTGTAAGGCGGTAGTCTCCGGCAGCGTAAACGTCGCCGGCGCTCGCTGCACCCAGGCCAGACTGACCAGACAGCTGGAATACTCGTTGCGGCATGAGGAAAAACTTGGAACCACAGGGATAAAAAATACACCGTTGGACAATACACCGTTGGACGGATGTCAGGTGATGAGCACGAGTCAGGACCATCCGTCAAATTCGCAGCCCAGATTTCTGATGTGCAACTTTCGCCTTTTTCCCGTCCTCGAGACGAGAAGCTATGTGTAGAAACGATCCTTAATTTGTCGTTCCCGCAAGTCGTTAACAATAAATCGTGATTATTAAAGTCGGTCAATCTGGGGCTGGCGTATCTCCATCGACCAAACCGGACTTGTCCGGGTTACTGTTTCGTCTGCTGCCTTCATCTTCAAACCTCAGATCTCCTCCATTTGTTTCACCGCTCGAGGTCCTTAGCCCTAGAGCTTTTTTCACAGCCCCTACGCCCTTCCGCATTCGTCCTTTCTCTGCGACAACGTTTTCACGTCGGCGGAATTTCAACAGCTCCGATGCACGTCTGCCGCCTTCTTGGATTATGGATGTTGTTGGAACAGCGCTCTTAGGAGGCCAGTTGCCTTCAGATTTCCACCCCAGCACAAGAGCCCCTATCATGTCAGGGAGGTGGACAGGTACCGTAGGAGTGAGGCTCTGCAACACGACCTTGCTATAGATAGCTGGGTACATGGTTGGTTTGATGGAGGAACGGATTATGTTGTCCTCTGGTAGCAACGATGGGTATATAGGAAGTAATGGCCCTTGACCCTCATCTGGGCGATCGGTGTCGCGGTTGTCCTCAGAATCCGAGGCGGAATGCACCGGAGAGGATGACGTTGCAGAAACCTGGGAAACTGGTGAGAGCGGCATTGAAGAATTAGTTGCAGTCGAGACACTGCAACCATTCTCTTCATGATTGGGGATTCGTCCCTTTACTTTTCTTGGTCTTTTTTCAACAGCACCACACCATGCATTCCTGCGGTCCACCCATGTTCTCAAGCCATCATTCCATCCGAGCTCCTCTTTGAACAACCTCCGCCGTTTCCGCTTTCTCTGAATTATCGTCCTCGCAATTGCATCAGGATTTTCAAATTTGTAGGGGTCTGAATCCGTGAAGACCATAGGGTCGCGTGCATCATGGGGCTCATCAGAGAGGGGCTCCGGATCTGACGAGCCCTCTTCGCGTATTCGATAGTCTAGAGGCTCTCGATATGTGGGCTCCTGAGAGGTCTGAGGCTCTGACAAAGGATAGGTCCAATCATCGCGGATATTGGAGAGAAGGAAACGTTTTGCAGAACGAGCCGCTTCATTCTTGCTTGGTGGCAGCTTGTCCGTTGGCTCCATAGTAGTCATATTTTCGGAGGTCGAGTTGGACGCCGGAGAGAGAAATCGACGATGAAATGAGGACATTTGGGGAGAGGTAGAAAGCTTGCTTGAATTTGATGCTTTCAGCTGCGGATTTGATTGTGGCTTCGACGAGGTCGAAGTAACACAGTCCATGAACTTTGCAACCAGCTTGTACGCTGTTTTATAGTAAATGAGAACGGCGAGAAGAAGGGCGAATCTCCATAGCTCAGGAGAGAGCTGAAAGGGGTTCATACAGGCAAAAAGTTCATCACTACTAACAGTCGCACCGAACTGCAGTATGGCCACTGGTTACGATTTGTGCGGACAGTGGTCATCCTGGGGTGCTGAATGATCTTCAAGTTGCTGTCAGTGACTAAGAGTTTGTAGGGATCATGCTTAGGAGCCTGCACACTTAGTCAAATGGGCAGGTTGACTCAGCACAGCAGCTCCATCCAAGTCGGGATTCCGCTTCCAAGAATGCTTCGGAAGCCAGCACCCTTGAAGTAGATTTGCTGCAGAATCAGAAATTCGGCCTACTCGGTCAAGCTCATTTACTCTATGCAGCATTGTAGAGTTTTGCATATGCCACATTATCGAGCTGTTTAACAGCGGAAGGGGAATAAGAAGATTCACGCTCATGCAGCCGCCTTATTGTTTTCCACAAAGCTGTGGAGTTTTGAGAGTACCATCATATAGCCTGCTGGGCCGCACAAGGCAATACGAAGAGCACGTGAAAGGTCGTAGGCACTGAGCAAGATAGCCCATTCACATGGATCAACGCCGCTGCTTCGGTCGTTAAGTAGCCATCAAAGCCAAGCGAAAGCAATGCATTCGCACCCTGCACTGTATGTTGCCGAAAGAGGAGAGTCTAAACTTTGATTCTGTCAAAAGTCCTAAAGACGAGGTGACTGAAAAAGGAAGTGGACATTGTACAGTACAGGAAAACATGGTCAGTCTATGACTGCGTAGCAACACAAGCTTTCATGCAAACGCCACCCACCACCAGTACGGTAATGCCATTCTCCCTAAATCACAATGCAAAATGGAGCAGAGCGAACATTTCTCCCAAGCGGGAGTTTCTCTCTCTCTCTATCAAGGCTAGGAGGAATGTACTGATTATTGAATGCTTCCAGCTAATAGAGACTCATAACGACACATCGCCCAAATCTCGCATTAAGCAAGCCATTTGTGCCCGCTTAGCAGCCTCTGCCAGGAAGTTGGTTGGCATAATCCCTGCCTGACCAAAGTTGTTGTTATTTTGTGAGAAGGAATTATGGTGTGATTGACGTTGATTCTGATCGGAAAGTGGCTGCGAAGTGGGTGTTTGTTGCTGCTGCTGTTGCGGATGTAAAGACTGATATGGATTTAGTTGAGGGTGTGGACGAGCGAAGCAAGAGTCTATCTCGCCTGCGGACGGGGATGGGAGAGGTGCATGAAGGTGGGACTGTGACATGGTGGGTTGAACTTGAAGCTGCGGTGTGTATCGAGGTTGTTGAGGAAGCTGTGGTATAATCTGCTCATTTCTCGTATCATTGGTAGGGCTCGGATATGAAGTGGTTGTAGTGCTGGACGTTTGCGAACTCCTTCCAAATGCGGCGGCCGAGGTCTCACCTGGCTGTGAACTGTTGCTCGCATGCGGCGACAGGCGTGCACTTCTTCTTGGGTAGTCCATGACGCTTGTTCGAGTCAGAGAGGAGTGTTGAGGATCGAGGACAGATGATCGGATGTGAGGTGTGCATGCGATAAAGGTGAGACTATCAGCGTATCATGTGCATTCGGAGGTGACGTGACTGGTTCATCCAGAGAAGTGGTGTGGCTGCCTTGGGTAAGATGCGAAAAAGTGAAACTGATTGCGGACAGTCTCTGGAAAAGAGTGGGCAATCTTGTCCTCTTCATTTACTACCTATGTCGCAGAAAGAGCCGCCCTTGGGTTCTTGTCGCTGGAAGATGCCTAGGTCAAGCTCTCTGCCTAACCAATCAACGTAGTCCAAAAGTCATTCAAGGGTTCAATGCAGGATCCGAAATGGAGTGCGGGATGCACAGAGCCAGGGCAGGGGTTTCCCGGGCAGCGAGTGAGCATTGTGGGGGTTGGGGTCCAGGCTCTGGGGAAGTTGGCCTCCGGAAATGCCTCGGCTGCCTGCTTGGAGAAGAACGCGGACAAGAACGCAGACAATGGCAATGCAACGAGATATC
The DNA here is from genome assembly GCF_000464535.1 of Endocarpon pusillum Z07020. Classification (NCBI taxonomy): domain Eukaryota; kingdom Fungi; phylum Ascomycota; class Eurotiomycetes; order Verrucariales; family Verrucariaceae; genus Endocarpon; species Endocarpon pusillum. The sequence continues at coordinate 21,974 of NW_006916432.1, read as the reverse complement.
ACTATTGTTGTCTTTTACAAAGGCGATAATTCCATCATTTTCCAGATCTTATTCCCCCCTTCCTACCAGTGTTTCGCTATCCTCTTCATCGACATCCATCCAATGTTCTCTTTGTCATAGTTTTCGTGTGAATATTTAAGAAACCCCATTTTGGCTGCTGCTTGAACAAGCTCGAAATAACGTGTTTTCCATCGAACATGCAAGTACTTGTGGATTTTGTCCCTTTGTGATGTGCTTTCTTTGATGTTGACAGCCGTTTCTTTTTGTGTGTTATAAAGGCATTGTCCTTGTATTTGATTCATTTCTTGTCTTGCTCGACGGTAGAAAGTATAAATACCCTGTGTCGTTCTTTGCAAGTTCTTTTCATCTTAGACACCTTATCTTTGCATCTCACACATCCAGCAATAGGCCAGCAAGAGCTCTTGAACCACCAAGATTAAAACCAGTCTCCCAAAATGTCTACATCCGCCCCGAGCTCGAGCAGTTCAGATCCGAAGCTGTCTTACGAAATTTCTGTGTCTGCTCAGAAGTCGGGCTACCCATATGGGAAGCCCCCTCGGAACTCATTCGCAGAGCTGTCCTCAACACCTTCCATACTAGCCTCTACATGTTCATGTGGTTGCAATCGAAAAAACACAGTTACTGATTCCGAGTACGGCTGTCGGCGCCAACCCAAAAATGTTTATCTCTTCAAACACCGAAAGGCCGAGCAACAAGAAGGCACAGTCTGGCCAACGCTCAAAGACGTCCTCTTCACCTTGATCATGTCGGCGGGGATTGTGATGGTGATTGGTGAGATCTTGGAAATCCTGGCGTCTATCTACCTCACGCAACAGCTAGGCTTCTTTTCTTCGTTGGAATTTTGGCGCCGCTGGAAGGTCTGCATGCGTCTTTCAGTTCTGGCACTTTGGCTCGGCAAGCTTGCCTTCGACGCGGGTATTGCTCTGGGTAAGGCTGATGCACAGCGAAAGCCGGGTCGTCCACTCGGTACCTCCTTCCTATCATCACTGTGAGATGACCGAGGCCATCCGTGTCGAGCATCAGCCAAGGATGTCAATGGAGATGACCTCTTCTCGCTGAGGAGGAAAACAGACATTACGAATTGGTCCTTTGGAGGGATGAAGGAAGGGGGAAAGTGAGTCACTCCATGTTGAGGACTTTGTCTCAGGAGTAAGTCTAGTAGGTCGCGATTGTTTGTTCTCTCATCGTGCCGTTTCCTTTCTAATCCTTAGATCTAGCCTTATGTCTCAATGCATAACCATCAATCAACCCAGATCATCATATATTTTGCCTTACCGAAACATGCTTACAAATTGATGTACTTCCTTCATGGGATTTCCTTTTCGCCTCAAAATGAATTTTGAAATTATGCTCACTCTCCTACTGACATGTACTGCTTACAATAAAACCAGTGTATACTAGACGCGGTGTCTTTCAAAACACACCCGGACCTTTCAATCATTACAAGGAGCTTTCTTTAAGACAAGATCTTGAGGTTGTAAATTCAGCTTGCAAGTCAAAGAAAAAAGATTTATTTGTAACTCTAAGGGACTTGGAAAGAATATACTTCTCACAAAATGGCTGTCATGATATCATTCCATTGTTGCGTCCTGTTCCTAATACTCTTGCGGTGCTTCTTTGTCTGCTTCAAAGACGTTGTCTCTGCTATCTGGTCCACTCCTAGCTTGACCAAGTTCCTGACACTATCGCGGTGCTTTTTTTTATCTACTTCAAAGACATTTTCTCTTCTATTTGATTCCTCCTATGGGTGAGCAGGCTATTTGCAAAGTACAAATAGTCATTCTTCTCATCCTCTCAATATCTTCCTTTCCACCAGCACCATCTTCAAATCATCACAATCATCTATTGACAGCCCAACAAACCGCATTGAATCACCTAGATCAAACGCACTCTATCAAGATGCCTATTAACATCCACAGCTCCAACTCAGTCCTGATGGAGGGATCAGAAGTTACTCATCAGCAACATCACGGAGAACGCGTTTACAAATGCACAATCATCTACTCCGAATACGATTGTTGGAAGCAACCTCGCAAGCCAGTGCGACAAGGATCAGGAGTCTGGCTGATACTCAAGGACATCGCCCTTGGTCTCGTCGTATGTTCGGGGATTATGTTCTTGTCCCTCGTAACCTGGTTCTTCCCAATGCGCGACTTCATTACGAAGAATCTTTTTGACCCCGAGACCCGGTCCATATTTTGGGCATGGGTGAAGATCGATGTCTGGTGCTTAGTTGTGACCCTCTGGCTCGGAAAGGTCATGTTCAATTACTGGGATGTGGTAATGCTGGTTGGAATCATAATATTCAGCAAATCCATTGTTGCCGGAAAAGCCATCCTATCCACAGTCGTTTTCGTCCTGAGATTGCCAGTAATTCCGATGAAGTGGCTTATGAAGGCCATACTCAACCTATGGCGCCGACTCTCAAATCGACCCAAAGCAAGCACAAGTCAACCGATTGGTGGAAGTTCTCTTGCTCCTTATCGTGAGGGCACTGTGTTTCTGGTTTTCCGAGCAGTTGATCCAAGCAACAATGCTGACAGCTTGTACTCGGTTTGGGAAATGAGCGACGAGGATGAGGAGTTGATGTGATCCGTGGTTGTTCTGTTCGAGTGGCTAGAGCGGTGTGTACGTCGAACAGTGGTCGAAGAGGGAAGCAGTTGCAGCTGAGGATGAAGGATGTCCGAGTTTGACGTGCGTCGTACCGTTACTTAGCAAACGCCCTGCAAGGCGTTACGTCTGATCGCATTACAAGCTGCTTTTCATCCCCTAGAATCCGTCTTTGATCATCTTCGCCCTAGCATAGCGTCATCCTTTCACAGCTACTTCAATTTGCAAACTCATACCTAAATGCAACCTGTTCTCCTCCCTCTTCCAACCCCCACTCCACGTTTCTACCCCATATCACTCCACTCAAGCATGCATTCGAAGGTGACGTGGTTTTTTCTCGCTCCTAGTGAGCTCAGAAGCGTCGTGGAATCCGCGTCCGGATGCGATTGCTATGATCTGAAGTGCCTCCACGAATACACACCAGAAACTTTTCGATCATTCTTTCAAGAAATCTACTTCTCATGGGCCTGGTCCACAACCTCTACGTTGGCGAATAAGCCTCTGCGGGGCCAGATTACGGCGCCGTTGTTCGAGAAGCGTACTTCGCAGATCTCTACTCTGCAGATCTTTACAGGGTGCTTATAGACCTCTTCCGATAGAGAAAAAAGCTTCGGTCAAGCACTTCATAGCAGTGGAGGTTGTGTATGAAAATTTTTGGATCCGCGGAAATCCTTATTTATCGAACGTTTATCGTAGCAGTAGGTGTTGTAGTAAGTCGGTACATTGTCCAAGGCTCTCATAGCTCATCCTGTGGTGATCTACCCAAATCCACATCGTCCCATATACTGCCATCTTCATCAATCCTCACAGGTCCAAAGTATTCGCGCAGCACCCTCTTCAGATCCTTATCGCTAAAGCGCATATGCTCGCCCTCCAGCAAATCAAACACCAATCCGCCCTTCTCCGCCAACCTCCTCAACCCAATCCAATCCTCCTTGTACATCTGCCTCTCCGCTAAAGGCGTCACCACTTCACTCGTCTTGTTGTACTCTGCAAACCACGCGCTCTGCTTCGGAATCACCGTCGTGTCGTCCGCAAACATATACATCACGAACTTATTCAGACTCGCAATATTATCCGCGTAAGTCTTGTTCTTGAGCGCCCTCTCATTGTTCACATCGGCAAGGAAATTGCTGGATTTGAGGTAGTGTGGCAGATTTTCCGGGTCACGGAAGTATTGGGCTGGTACCAATCGGCTCTGGACGAAGTCCGACCACGTTCCGAGTTTGAGCAAGCCATTCGCAGCTTGGCATATCAGATCGAACACAGAGGCGCAGCCCTGGAAGTCGCTGATCCCGTTGTGCTGGCTGCCGAAGGTGACGAGGTTCCGCACGGGTGGGAAATTGCATCGCTCAACGTAGGCCCTCAGGAATTGGCCGCCCTGGCTGAAGCCCAGAGCGTTGATGGCGGGGGCGGTGCGGAGAATGTTGTCGCTCGCCAGCTGGTTGCAGACTTCTTCGATCTGTTCCGTCACGTTGCCAAAGAAGGTGGCGCTTCGATCGGATGGGCCATCTTTGCCAAGCTGGACAGTTTTGACGTACGTGCCTTCATTGATAGCTTCGGCGATTGAGACCGCCTCTTTGATGCCGTCGGCGTCAAAGGAATCACCTAGTCCATGCCAGATAACGAGGGGAAGGGGTGTTATGGTTGAACTTGGAGATTGGGGGGAAATGGGCTGTTGTGCGGGCCGATATGAGGACCGGACTTCAAGGTTGGAGACCGCTTCGGGAAGAATGACCAAGGCGGACGTGAGGAAGGGACTGAAGGCGAGAAAAGCTAGAAGGCCTTGCTGATAGATCGAGATCATGGCCGGTATGTTATATTACGGGATATGATTACATGCGACGTGATGCTGTGGAATAGGTTTGTGAGGCGCTTAGGTGGATGCGTGCGTTGGCAAAGCCGCACCATACACGAGCTACACATACCAAGCTTTCCCCAGATTGTCTAGCCCCAGGTCTAGGCATCCTCCGGGTCCGTGCTGTACTACTAGTGATGTTAGCACGATGCTAAGAACGACTAGTACTAATACATAGGTACACTCTCTTTCAGAAGCCTCTTTTGTGATCATCTACGGAATATGAGTTACTTTAATTGATCGCTTAGCTTCTGTAGTATTAGTGGCCACGTTCAGTACCTGTCCCGCATCGAAGCTACTACCTTCGAGCTAACAATACTTCTGCCTGATACGAAGTACCATAGTAAGTATCAGACGTAGCACCCCTGCTTTGGCCCAATTGCTTGGCCAATTGCTTGATAGTAACAAGCTACTACTAGTGGGGCCTCTTGAACTGTGATCTGTGGTTACTTACGCCATGGTACACTCCTGTCTGTGCTGACCATGCCAATTATGCTAATTATCGATATGTATGCTCAGAAAGCTGATGAGATCCAAGAAGATGTAATTACAATGAAATCCTCAGGTTGTCCGTCTCTAAAATCTTGATCCTGGCAGCAAAGATGTGGCTTTGTACTAAATCACTGGGAGACAGGGAGCAGTTTGCACAGCTTCTAGTGGACTCTGGCCGGGAACTACGGAACGGTATCCGACGACGTGCCCGCGGAGGAAGCTCAACAAACGGCTTGAAGAGTGTTTGAGCTCACTGGGATTGAGTTCCTGAATGCGTAACAGCACACTCATCTCTCCTCGACTAAGTAGCGGTCCCTGTCAGGCAACTCCATCTTCGCCCGTTCTGTTGAAGAAACCAAAACTGCGCATGCGGAGTGCTTTGTAAGGACTCGAGCCAGAGGTGCTTGACCCAGGCGGTGGACATCAGAGGAATTCATACGCATCAAGGCCTTAGCTGACAGGGGTGATTGTTCTGCAGATAGTCACAGCAGCGCTATGCTTACACCCTGGACGACGAAAGAAGGTCGTATTGCAAGTGTTATCCTGCCTACCCGAGCCGGGCCCGCAGGCCATCGCCACTGGAAAAAAAATTTAACCGTGTGCAGCATACGAAGGATACTACTGCACAGGGGTAATGCGCTGGGCCACACAAGCGATGGACGTAATGGAGCGTCTCTGCTCAAGGTTCTAATCCAATGCTCCACAAGACATACGAAGTAAACCATCCAGAACCCATGAGATTCCTCTAAAGCAAAGTGTGGTAGATCTGATCACAAAAGCCGACTTCCCAGGCAGCTCTCAGTTTCCATTGGAGGCTTCCTATTGAAAATCACTCAGAATTCACTGGTGCTTCAAGTAACATACTTCGGGGTCCTCCGTACTATTTCCCTAACACGGTTAGAAAGGCTCAAGGCCTGGACGTAATCCTGCATGGACCTATTAGGCATTGTTACCCTTTTGGGCATATCGGAAATGGATCATGCAATCGAAAGCCCCGTTTGCTGGCGCTTTACGCAAATATCTTCTACTGCTCGTGGCACATGTGGTTGCCCAAAGTACGATCACAAGCGCCCTTCCCGGCTTCCCCGCATACGATGTCTCAGATGGTATTGCAGTCCGTGGCGTCGCCGGCTGATCACGTCAATGGGCTTTGGCTCCAAAATTAACCTGGCATGTCTCTGTCTTGAACTCGACCAACACCATTAGACGCATTAGACATGTTAGGTAGGCTACTTCTCATGTGGTTGTTGTTTGGGTGATAGGGCCACTGCTTATTTTTGACATTCTCGTTGCGGACTGGTGGCATTTGCAAGTGCTGTGAGTGTGCCAGTCGCTATCTTCTCGCAAATGGTACTGATGAAGGAAGGTAACCAGACAGTTGTCAAAGCCATCGTTCCGACGGGAGACGAAGACCAGTCCCGCGTTATGGCAGACTCGTCATCAGATATGTTCCACGTGGCGTCATCGTTGGCGTTACTCAGCTCGCCACTGCCTTGAGACCCGTCATAGGCGGACCGTATTTCCTGGGAGGGTGGACAGCAGCAACAGTGGATAATCTGAGGAGAGGTGGGAGGCAAAATGCCCATAATGGCGGACCTTGAAGAGGAAATGGAGAATGATCCAATCACTGCTGCCTTTCCACGAAATTCAGATTATATTACTTACTTGACCATCCTAGTATCAGCTCGTGAGATGACCATCTTTGCTTAGTTTTCTGACCATGATTGACCTACCAGTCCCTTGCGAGTCTAGACGGGAGATCAATCCGAGAGGAGGAAGTGAGCTGATCTCGCTCGACAATTTCCAAGGACTATTGAGTATTCAATTCGGAGATATTGCTGGGATGAGTTGTCGATGCAGGAAATCAGGTATGCGGAGTTGAACTCAACGAGAACGTAGAACCTGGCTCGAATCCTAAAGTCACTTTGCAGCCGATTATGCAACCCGGATACTTCATAGCCGGGCTATTGCTGGTTAGACAGGTCGTTCACCGTTGACCACTCGTGCGAGCATAATTTAAGGCCTCTCTCGTATTCTTGCCCAGGTGCAGAGTCAGACGTGCATTCAAACATAGTGTGGGGTTTGTTTACCCATATCGAAGGTGGTCTATCATCAGGCTATCCGCTAGCTCAGGAGCATGGGACATAACAGTGGGGACATCGAACGATTGGGTCGATGGTAAGTCCTGCCCCTCGATCCTGATGTCCTTTTGAAAGATGAACTGCACAAGCGTTGGTCTCCAAACGTGCAGTAGTATCCGGCTTCCATGGTGTACTGTTCCCCTCAACCTCTAGCATACTACTACGTAGGTCATGCATGACTCTAGCAGATTCTTTCACCACAGGACTTGGCATTGAGGATGCGTCCTGGCTCTGGAGGCTCATTATTCGTCACCTGACCCTGGATTCAATGTCGAGGGAGTCTTTTGTTTGGCTGCCCGGAGAGTTGTAATTTCAATAGCCTCCTTGAGAGGTCCATGACACGAGCCAACCGAAAGGACTGTTACTTCCTCAACCACACGTGTCAAGCCATCCTCATAAGTTTGGGGTATGTGATCATCGATCTCTTGAAGCTTGGTCTTCACCAAGGACGAGTTGGGATCGATATGCTTTGTCCTTGCGTCGCACCACCTTTAAGTTGTCAATCCCATTCGCAACTTGCCCTACTGTTAATCTAACGTACCAGGGGCATGAAGGTACGTGGTCAGTCTCAGTCCGCTACGCAAGCGAAGTTAAAGCGTGCTTGTGCACTAATCTCCAAATGACGTCGCCCGGACATCTCTTCTTCCTATCCATCATCTGCCGGCCAGTAGTCATCTGTCTGTCGTTTTTCTGGAAGCGATGAAGAACCTTGGCCTGCAGCAACACTCTTGGTTCCGCGTCATATCCGTGCAGATTGCAACACAAGCATTTCAAAAGGCCCCTTCCAAGCGTTTCAGAGCCTTATCCCTTCAGTTCCAGGTCTACGATGTACTACGTAGATGTACGTAGTAGTCTTCTGACCCGCGGACTTCGGTTGTAGTGACATCGGATCTAAGCTACCGCGGGGAATCGCTCGGTTATTCACCGCGGCATTCGCGGCATTTTTGGGCAGTCAACTTGAATCGTGGGGGTTGCTGAATATTTGACCAGACTTTGATGGTTGATGGATGATGGTCGATGCGTGCCCCGCATTCTGCAGTGGACTGCCTCAAGTCTGCCGCCGGGGCTGAAATCGGGTGCCCAATTTCAGGCCAGAACCCGCTACGCCGACATCGCTCCCACTTTAGCTCTTAGGTCTTATGCACACAGAGTACGAGTAGGAGAGGCTGAATTTTGGAGGTTGGCAGCTAGCGAGGGGCAAGGCCTCATGCTGGTGCCGTAAGTGCAATGAGACTCACCTAGCAACCAGCTAGAAACGCTGCAGAAGGATTCGAATCATGATACTTGAGAAGAAACCAACCACACACACATCATGAATACAATACTCCGTCACAGCAAGAACGATAAATTATGAAACTAGTCTGGCTCGTAATCAATTTCGCCAAACACACTGTGTCCCCCAGTTCATCCCTTGCTTCGTCGGCCCTTTCATTTGAGCCTTGTTCTGTACATCCTTTCTTTATTCCCTCACCAAAACCCAGCATTCCAGCTCTTTCTCCCCGACCGGACTCCACTCATTGTCTTTCCCACTTTCTTTCACCTACCCCGGAATCATTCCTTCCATTCACTCATCCGTTCATTCAGTTAAACACGCACCTAGACTGCGCCTGCTCTGTGCCTGCATGAAGCATAAAGAATCGTGACCACAATCTCAACTAATAAGCTTCCCCGTTTCAGCTGTCTAGCTGCGCCTTCGAATCACCATCACACCGCGCCTTCAAAACAACTGTTATCGTCGTACAACCTGATTTCGATGCTCCTTTCTTGCGCTTAGGTGCATTACACCAAACTGCGGAGTGCAGCACAGTCCAACAGCTGACCAGTCATCATTGTCGTCAGCAGTCCACAACCTTCCATCTAGCCTGGCATGCCAAATACAATCACCAGTACAAACGCTTTACAGTGCCGCTTCGACCTCGCCTCCGCACCTATACGCAGCTTCGCCTAGTCAACCAGTATATCAACCTACTATTGATCCCACAGTGTACCAGAGATAGTTCCTAGGGTCACCAAGCTCACACAAAAAAAATACTCTCCACTCAATCGAGTTTCGCAATGTGCAAAGCACATGTCCTCCGTTTCTCCTGCTCGCATGGCCTTTTGATGTCTCTTGACTTCTGTCCTTGTGGACCCTGCCCGCTTCTTAAATCCACAGGCAAATCCCTACCACAACAACCTCGATGCTGCTACAACTGCCAAAAGAAGCGCAACGAATCCAGTGCCTCTTCTGGCTCCAGCTCTCGCTCATCATGCAGCAGTTCGGACTCCGGTGACGACATTACAGGTCACCTTGCTGCTCTTACACCGACGCTACCCAAAGTCGTGACAAAGTCACCGCGAGCTGGTGACTACGTGATGCGGCCATGCATGCAGTCATACGGCAGCAGTCAGTACCAGAAGACCTTCTCCTTCGCCTGCAGTCACGACCATGCCCCACCTCCACAATACGACTCCCTTCCCGCTTTCCTGCCACACCAAAACCATGACTGCCCATGCTGTCAATTCGAAGCTGTGCGTGCCCGTTCAGATACAGATATTATTGCCGATGCAGTGGGATCCTGGCCACTAGTGAGAGAAGATCGACAGAAGACCAAGCGGCCGGACTGGGAATGGAAAGAGAGCTTGGGGGCGCAGGAGAGGTATATCGAGGAGAGGAGACAGGAGGAGAAGGAAATGCTGTACATGGTTGCGAGGAAGTGGCAACAGGACCTCAAGGCCATGAGGGTCATTTGTGATGATGAGGGTGGTGCATCTCTCATGGGGTAATCATCGCCTTGGAGTTGTCATATTCACCTGAGCCACTTTCACGCATTTATATTGTGTTTGCAAGCATGGCTTCCGGCGTGTCATCGAATCAATTGGCGGTCTGCTCAGGCGAAGAGCTCAGAGGGGCGACTGCCCCGATATGCATTCTATCAGCATGGTGTTCAGGTTTGTTCTTGCTTTGCTCCTCATGCTCAGGCGAGATAAGCGCTTCCGGGAATTTATACGCTATACCCACTTGCGAAAATGCAGCGTCGAGGCGTCTGGTCTGATTCTTTCTAGGGGTTGAGAGGGCTATCACACTGGCCCAATAATACACATCCATAATTTTCACAAAAGTTTGATCATTAACCGTTGAACATCATTCTTTCGTTATGATACTTTCCTATAATGTGCGTTGAGTGATACATAGTATGAACTACGCGACCGCTTCCGGGACAATGAGTGGAGCAGGATGTGGTGCACCCCCTGCAGGCATGCATGCAATGAATGCTTGGAGAATGCTTGACAAAGCTTAACATGATATCTGCGACAAGGGATGGAAATTGGCCTTAGTCATTATCTTAGATAAGAAACAAAATGATCCACGGAGAAATGGCAAGCATTGTTGAGCTCTAATTCAAGGTGGTGGGAAGGTTGCCGTTACTGAGAGGGTGTTTGTGTATAGCTGGCTGGTGGCGTACTTGACCTTTGTATACAGTACCACAAATATACAGAGAGAGAGAGAGGTTGGAAGCATAGGCCGTTTGCCTCAAGCCATCTATCTCCTGGATGCTTTTCTCTCATACCATATACAGCGCGACCAGGAAGAGAAAGTTTGCAAATAACTTTTGCGATCATTGTAAACCCTCCCAACCCAGCTGATAACCAAAAACCACTTTCTTGACCTCCTCATTCCCGACATCATGTACCGATCTCCTGACGGATCTGTCCTCAACCATCATCGCCTTGTCCATCTTCCTCTCCAGCACCTTCTCGACTACGAAGCCCATCTCTCTTGCCAGGTCGAAGAAGGCCATGTCCTTGTCAAACAGCCAGGGCCGATGCGGGGAGAAGAAGACCAAGGCTTTGGCATCTGCGGTTCTCGTGAGGGTCTTTTGCATGCTGAGGACCAGCTTGCGGTGCTCGGAGTGGTTGAAGAGGAGGTCGGCGAGGATGAGGAGGTCGAAGCTTCGTTCCCCTGCAGAGCTGGGTAGGTGGCTTGTGAGGTTTGAGGGCGGGTTGCCCCATAGATATCCCTCTGCGACGATGTTGTCTAGGGTAGCTGTGCAGTGTTCGATGTTGTGCCTTAGGTTCTCGATCAGGTCTTCATCCGGGTAGTCTGTCACTACGACCTGCTTCGCGCCGTTGATGGCGCAGACGAGACTCGGTAGTCCGGCGCCTGCTCCGAATTCCAGCACCGATTTGTCTTTGACAAGTGTGTCGGCGTGCTCCTCGAGGTAATCGGCTGTGATGCGGGAGGCATTCCATAGGAGGTGGCCCTGACGTGGCGGTCAGCCTGGCGGGGGATGGTAGAGGTCGTAGGTCTGGTCTTTCGTACCCAGAGCGGATTGTGTCCTACGAGGCGCAAGGTGATTGTTTGACCGGAGAGGAGGGTATGCTGAGCAAACGAGGGAGGCGTTTCGGGTGGATAGAAATCCTCTGGCTCTTTGAAGATAAATGACGCTTCGAGAGCATCGTCAGAGTCCGAGCTCATGCTGGTCGGCTGTGCGCCTAGAGGAAGTCAGCGGCCAGTAAGCCCATGTTTATGATTGCTGATGATTTTCGGGTATGAATGTCCCGACCCATGTGCCGTACTGCCCGGAGGTACGGAGGACATTTCAAACCACAGTGCACAGCACAGTACTTACAACGGATATACACGTACGCAGCTCTCGAGGGTCGATACAGAATATTTGCAGCTCAATATTAAGCTGTCAGAACTGTACCATCAGACTGCATTGCCCATCATATAGCAGCTGATCTAGCATTTGATGAAGGTCCATTGCTCAACACAACACGACACGGTGAATTTTTCATGAAAGGTAACCGCCTCTTCTGTAATCTCTATTGTGGTGAATCTGTCATTCAGATTGATGTTATGAGGTCGAACGACCCAGAAAGTGAAGATACAATATAGGAACCTTGTTACTGACCCGGAGCCCATCCTACCTATACAACGAACGGAACCTGACCTTTCCGAGATCTGCAATAGAATGCGACCGAATCAGCTGCTGCAGTATACTGCACATTTTGTGGATGCTGTGCATTGAAATACTACACCCTACTCTTTGCAACTGGACCGGCTGAGGCTCTTCATGCCGTGCCCACTGAGCAGTACCAAGCATATCGTGATGAGTCGTCCGAAAGAACACGATTCTGATGCCCAATTCTCTGTTCTCAGCGCTTTCCTACAAATCAACACGACGCCAGTTATAACAGAACTCTTCGATATTAGTCCCCATTCTCTGGGACCTTAAGGTGGTGACGGACCCTCTCTACACGCTCCGTCCAGCCATTACCGACGTCCTACCTCAGATCTGTCCTACGTTCCCTAGCAGGAGGAGGTTATGTTGTATGATCCGATTAGGGTATTATTGCACCGTCTCGCAAGCCTATGTGACAGAAATTCCGTCTGCTATACGGTCAGGATCATCACCACGCTAGGCTGGATCTATAGCACCCTTTTTTCAAACCGAAAGAGGTCCAATCATAGGCGATGCTTTTCATATCGCCAGTTCTCCTGTTCATCCGACTCGGTTCTTACTATTTTGCGACTCGTGCCATACTCTATTGCACCTGCACGTTTGATTAATCGGTACTCCTACTTTCCAAATGGCATAATCTGTCGCAGGAAGGAGTTATATTTCATGGTGTCTTGGACTTTGCTTGTTGCTTGTCCGGATACGCCGTTAAATTCACGGCTTATTAAACTTTCTTGCCCTTAATCCATGTGTCACAAAGCATAAATTTCATCCACTATTATATATCAGGACTAGTTCATTTCGTTTCGCTTCCGTGGGTCCACTATAGAATTTCTTCGACTACCATGAAGGTTTCTGGCACTCAATTCGGGATAGAGCTTTGTCCCTGCATTTATCACTCGTGGACAGTGTCCAGCCGAGCTCAAAACTAGCTACATAGCTTTGTTGGATTGGTCTACTATTTCTTATGTCCCCCTTTGGGTGGCGTACAATGACACAGCCAAGCTTCTCATGTGTATTGTCAAGGGAGCGCAGGTGTAATCGATCCGGATATGGTAACGTTCGAGAAAGGTACTAGGGATGCAGAAGAAGGAGAAGGAGGAGGAGGAGAAGGAGGAGAAGGAGGAGAAGGAGGATTGGGAGATAGGCTTTCATCGAACAGGTCTCAGTATTTGATTATAAGCTTCAGAGAATCCTCAAGAACATCGGGCCAGTTTTCAATTGAAGGAACAGTTAGGATTAGACACTTTCTACTAGAAATTCATATGTAGATACACCAATATCTACAACCTTCCTCTTTTCCCATATAATGTACATGCTCTCCCCTCCCTCAGCTTACAACCCTTCGCTCCGTCAGCTTACAACCCTTCGCTCTGTCAGCTTACAACCCTTCGCTCCGTCAGCTGCTTTCCCGACCCCCAGTTCAAGCAACCGCCCGATTCTGCTGCAAGAACCGAAGCGAGTCATGGTACCCAGAACACTCTCCATCCTCTCTACACCAAGGGGAACAAAAGTAGCCAACCCTTTGATACGGTCATGATCCTCATGCAAGCTTGCCAGACGCTTGCCCCCGCCGCTAAGGAATGTCCACAGTAATTTATGGAGTCATGAAGTCGGCCATAAACCAGCGGATCTGGTTCTTCAGAGGAGATATTTTGTAAAGGGGGCCCGAGATTTTTGAACCGTATATATCGTCCATCCAACTCGATTCATCGAATTCGATGCCAGGTCAAAGGTACTTGCAGCGCTGTTACAGTCCATTCTTATGTTTTGAATCTCCCTCGTCACTTGGTGTTCCCAAATCTTATTTCTTTGGCGTCCGCCAAGACGTCCCACTGCACACCATCTACTATAAGTTACGGTACTTTACAACACGTGTATTCAGCCAGCAGCAGTTGTCAGAAGGAACAACACCCCTGATGGGCCAACTTCCAGATGATCAAGCAGTTGAGCAACGACATTGTGCTCGACTGCAGGAGATTCGCTGCTTTCTTTTTTATCTAATATGTTCAGAAGATCTTGGATGGATTATCTACCTGCCATACATATATTATCGCTGTTATCTTTCCACAGCGTCTAACTTGTTTCCATCTGATACCAGTTCTGGAATCAGCTTTTTGGGCATCCGAGCCAGCGTGACATCGACAATATGACCAACCATTGCTCGTGCCGTAGAGCTGAGGTCCCAACGACTCTTTCCAGCCTTGATGACAGGTAGGCGAACAATGTGCCATGTGATCGGTGCTTCCTTCAGACTTACCATTATGCTCATAAATTCCCAAGCTGTCTGCAGATCAATAAGCATTGCATCGGAACCCCTATTCGACCTATCTTGTTCCGGTTAGTCATCCGGGGTCTGGCGTCGTACGTTGAAGCCAAACGGCCAAATCAAATTTCAACTCCGCCCACGGTCAAAGGCTGTAGCTATCTTCGCAGAATGATGATCTTCCAAGTGTTTTAATCTATTCTGACTCGACCCTGGGTTCGTCTTGGATTTGGCCCTCCGGCCCCAGATTTGGCCCGAAGGCCCCAGACTTGGCACTCTGACCCTCGAATTAGCCCTTGGATTTGCAGATATGGGTCTTGCCCTGCCACTCTCAAAATGGTTCTATGGATATATGATATATACTGTCCCAGTGCACCTCATCTTTCAGCGTATCTAGCTATGTCTCCCTTGGAGCAAAGACCATTTTTAAAGTTGGCTCGCGGTAGAATTATTTACAGCCGGAGCTTCATCTACCACATCGAACTTCCTAAGCCTGGAATTCAACTCGCCTATTTCCGCATCATCGCCTGATTTAGACCACGATATCGATCTGCGGGAGATGATGCCAATCTTAAGAACACCACGAATCCGGCGAAAACCACTTGCTACCAGCACGACCAACCCAGTAACCTTTTTGCAAAACCAACAATATGCTCACAGTGATGGAAGTATCCCAATCTCGACATATACTTGGTTGTCTGATAGTGTGGATTCCCTTCAGCATTCGCTAAGTGAGGCCACCACGGTCATCTCAAGTGGTAATGTGGATGCAAAGCGAATCACTCTATATATCAAATTAATTGCTGCGCAGAAAACGTCCAAGGCGGAAACACTCACGGGATGCTCTCACATTCCCACCCTGTGAGCCAAACCAAAACCCCTCAGCTCAGAAACCGTCACTTCAAGAGGAGAGCTTGGGGCATCATCTTCTCCTGTTCTTTCATTACGCTACCTATGGCTACAATTGCTCTTGTTATGTTGGTGATTGTCTTCAAGCATCAAATAAATATCTCCCTCACCGGCAACGACTTATTCGAAACCACGGGCTATATTCGTGGGCACTGCACAGAACCATCGTACATTGTCAAATATAGAGCTGGTGCGATCCCGTTCCTGGCATCAGTGATCGGCAAGGTAGCATCTTATTTGTCAGCTCCAGTCATGACACTCATATCGTTTAATATTGCCTACGACCTGATGCAGTCATCGACGGAGCCAAATCCGACAAGGTTACCCTCACCATTTCAAACGGGCCTACTCATCAGTTTGTTGACAGGAAATGCGTGGTCCCTCTGGGATGTTTGCAAATATCTGTTTCAGTGGCGCTCAAGGCGAGTACCAATGACTTACGTGGTCAAGTTGGCACTAGTTACATTATCGTTTGTGATGTGCTTGAGGTACGAAAATCTGAAGCGGCTTCCCACGTTTATGCCCGACCATGGTTTGACTGAATTTGCTTTTACATCACAGCTTCCTATGTCAAGTGGTCGATGCATGGCTCCACAGGAGTATACAGCCCATCATATGCACAAGCATTGGCCCTTCTTCGTCGCCAAGTTTCAACTTCGGACGAAATTTGTCCTCAACATGTCAGCAATACTACGAGAATGCCAGCGTTGATAATCAGTTTCTGGCTGCGAATCCCTACACATCTCCTAGTGAAAGGACCCCATGTAATCTTGACCACTCTGGCTCGGCTTATTATCCCAAAAATGTAACGGAGAGCTACCAGCTTGTCCTAGGCGCCACCCTGTCCAACAACATTACCGTGGAGACATACGAGGGACAACAGATTGCGATTCTCGTCCCGTCTAAGCCACCTATAAACACAGATTGGCGGGCCAAAACCGTTGGCAGTGCAACAAACTGCGTACCAATTACCCGTGAATGCATGCCGAGGAGTGTGGAAGCTTATAGTCAAAAACAACTATTTGACTGCTCTAACATGACCCTCATGGACGTATCAAATGGTAAAGAGTTCAATGGTGACCTTGATCGGGAGAAATTCTATCAGAAGCTCTTCCAGCAGAAAGGTCACGAAACTGTGTCAAGATACAATTTGACAAATCCACATCTCTTTGGCGTCGCGGCCGTATTCGCCGGATCACCACCAAACTACAACAAGACGGCCACAGCTGATGAAGCCTTAGTTTCGACCATTGGCAATGTTCCTTTTATTGTTGCTTGCAATAGCACCATCTACGACGTGATATATCGATCTGTGAACCAGACCATAACGATTGAAACCATCAGTCCGAGTATCCTAGACGTGTCACAGAGCATCAATGGGCCGATGATGATCGCCCAGCAAGTAGTCCAGCCCTCACTACAAATGAGATTCTTATACTCCATGGCTGCAGCCTATTCAGAAATGGAAACCGCAAATACCTTTGGACGATGGTACAGCGAGACATCACTAGCATTTTCCATCGCGGCATTCGAAGAAGTACCCAGCCTGGCAGAAAGGACAGGCACAACATCAGTCGTCACCTGCGTGCCCAAAGCGGCATTGTGGACCCTGATCGCCTTGACGGGTGTCTACGTAATTCTCGGCATCGGGCTAACTATGCTCGCATGTCTTGCTGGTGACGCACGGAGCGTAAAATCACAATTGAGCGTGGCCGGCCTTGTCGCTGCCAGATTCGAGAATAATGATCCCGGCGTGGTGGTGGGGACTGCCAATTTGGGAGGAGAGTACGGTGACGGCGGCGGCAGCAGCTGTAACCACAATAACGACACCAACAGCGACCACGGCAGTATCAAAAATCTGTTCGAAGAGTACCACCGACATGATGGTCGGGAGCCCCGGTGCATGATTAGTAAGGTCGGATTTGCGCCTGTCCCCAGTAATCGCTGGCGATATGTTTTGACCAGACAATCATCATCTAAATAACAACCAATAAGCCCCCTATGCAGAATGGAGTATGCCTCTTTCCCCCCTCTCACACAAGAAAAACTATGATGTCGGCGAGATCTTGAACAGAGAAAGATTTGTACGATTCCATATGCTTAAGAGCAGAATCCTATCCCCTATCTATGTATTGAGAGCCGAAAAAATAGCGTTTGTCGCGGACTCTCTGACGTTTTCCCACCTTTTCTTTTATGGGTGGCTATAAATCCTTGGGGGCAAGCGGCTGCAACTCAGGGGTCCCAACACAGCGGTTCTTCTTCGACCCCCCCCATCTCCTCCCTCATAAAATAAAAATACCATCCTTGTTAATACGACGGATGTCTGAGGCCGGACATGATCGTGTGAGGGCGTCGAGTGTGGTGCCTCCCTTTTCGGGGTTCTCTGTACGTAAAACTGGGTTTTTTCTGTGTACGTAGGCTGAACTGGATCACTCGAGTCCCGTACAAAAAGATATATTCGTAGTAATTATGTATCACATTTCTCATAAAATCCTTCTTTTAAGTCTTTTTATCAAAGTTATGACTGACGTACAAATAATATCCTATCAGATTACAGTCAACAAGGTAGAGTCACTCGACTTTGTCGACATATAAGGACTGTCAAATATTTTGATATCTAGTCCAGCACCTAAATATGGTTTAAACCTAGATATAGTAGATCATATTGTTTTCACATTCCCACTTGTTTTATATAAGGTCACAACCTTAGGAGCAGCACCCTATGACATGCTACAAGTTCTCCTCACAGAGCTGTGTTGGTACTGCCGACCCTGAGCTTGTCTTGTTTGATCCTTTCCCAGTGGTTCCTATGTTTCTTTCTGCAAAAAGATCGTGGTCGAATGAGCCGTTTTGTACTCCCCGCGGCAACAATTCAGTCCGACGTCTAGCATCGTACCCTTGTGGTCATCATTAGAGGCCCAAAAATTAACTAGTGTACGGAGCTCCAGACCTTTATTGGTTATGGAATAGGTTAAACTTCCTCATTTCGCGTCTCGAGTTTGCAAAATCTGTAGGCCACAAAGCTAACCATCACCGGCGGGATTCTTCACAGGTCCAGGCGAAGATTGACTCGTCGTCGTTCTTCCTGATGATCTCAAGTTGCAGTCTCATAAACGCCTTCTTTCCTTCCCCGTATATCAATGGCATATTGACATCAAATATCCTGGCATACAGTATGCCATGTCCTCGAGTTGACTGGTCGCCCTCCGGGAGACCCAGCTCATCCTCCTCGTAACGCTTGCTTGAGTGAAGTGTTCTCCAGTTGTTTCAGAGACCAGTAAATAAACGACATCAATACCTGTAGCTGCTGAAATCTCATGTGATAGTGCTCCTCGTGTGCCGATATGATTCGGCGCACTATCATAGAAACCTAATTTTAAGGGAGCCAGGCGTTCCTGAAGTGTCCATCCACGCGGGAACCATTTACTCTCTTTGAAAGCCTCGCCCTTTGGTGCGGCAGAGCTGTGCTTAGTCTCTTTAGATTCGACGTCCGATAGATATGCATGGCATTCTAATAGCCTCTGAGAGCCTAGCGCTGCTGGACTTGTTGATACAGGCAGTGTCACCCGTGCAGAATTCTCTGCAGCGACTTTGGGCGGGAGGATAAGACTCACATATTGAATATGTGACTAGAATTAGCCTCAGCTTAGTCCCACTCTAGCTGTTCAGGCTGGCCGCCTCTCTGCCTGGTCCCATTTTCGGTCCCCTGCTCTCAGCGGATACTCATGCCTTGCGCGCGGATATCTCTCCTTGAGGGATAAGGCGACTTTATGTAGTCGTCTATAAGGGACCAGTTGAAAGATCTCAAGGTCCTAAAATTTGGCTCTGAAGCACGAAACTGGGCCTCTGGGCTACCCTAAAGCCCCAGCTTAGACCTCTCGTCTGAAGGGGGCCTGGTTATCCACCAAACCGCGGTAAAATGCAGTAATTTTCTGATTGGTCCCAATTTGGCACTAGCGGTGGTTAGTGCTCGTAACCTTAAACCTTAATTTCTGCGGTACAACACCATAGCTGTGGTGGCGCAGTAGGAATAGAGTACATATCAAGAACTCAATGACGCAAAAGCACCACCAAGAAGAGATATCAGGGCCTCTAGAAACTATAGAAGCTGCTCCATTAGCTAAAGACCTTCCTCGGCCAAAGAGAGCTCGAATTCTAAGTCGAAAAGCCCTCGAAAATCAAGCTCAAAATCAGCCATTCGAAGTACTTTCCTCAGAGTCTACCGCAGCTGCGGCACAGTCTACAGATGCAGATTCCTCGATTTTGAGCTCCTCAAAATCGAACGAAAAATCACGACAGCTATCAAGCAGCCAAAGCAGCTCTAAAAGAATTGATATAAACTCACAGAATAGAGAAAAGAAGGAGGAGTGGCAATACCAAGTTGAATCGACTCAAAATAATTCAGAAAAGCTACAAATCCTTCGCGAAGTCATTAGCCCTCCTCGCCTTTACTCTCAAAAGCTGAACGTTCTGAAACTATCTGCGCCAGGTCAAGTTCTATTACCCCCTTATAAATATACGCTAATTGATCTATTCTATTGATTTATTCTAAAAGAACTATTTACGCAGATTACAGAGCATACAAACAAATACGCTTCTAACGAATAATCAAACAAATTTAAGCAGAATCAGCAAGTATAAAGAGATGTAATAGCTATAGATATTAGAGGCTATATTAGTGCTATACTTCTAATTAGCATTTAATTAGATAGTAAAGACATTAAATACTACTAAAATCAGAATAATAACTAGCTAACTTAGCTAATTATTAAATATATTATTTTATTTAACGTCTGTTCAGTCCCTATTTATACGGCTATGCAGACAGCTGCCTAGCAAGGGAAAAGCCTAATAAGGAAAACCCTAGTCTTATTAGACTAGGCAAGCGTAGCTTTCGCAGAGGGTTAGAGATTACCCTGCAGGGCATCTCCGCCCTACCTGCGTTTCGCCTGCGAACCTGTTGCCCCCTCCTGTATAGTCGTCCTTTCAACCATACTCTGAATATCTCTGAGGGTCTCAACCTCTACCACTACCACTCCTCTGCTGCTTCAAAGACTCTGTACCCTCCTAACTCCTCCTCCGCTATCTCCTTTGCAGTGCGAAATTGCTCCAGGATCCCTGTACAGATAAACCAGCGAGCCGCATGCTTTGCGCTTGCGGGTTGGGAGAGGATCTCGCTCATGTGCTCTGTTCCGCAGGCAGCTAGCATGCTTACTCTGTTGTATCTTAGGCAGTGTAGCAGGATATGGCGAACTGTTTACATATGCTAGCCGCAGGCGCAGGCAGGGTTAGTATCTGGTACTTAGATAGCTGCTAACTATGCGTTCAGGCTTATAATCTCTGACTGCATTAAGAATAGTGCTATTAACTCTGCCTTTGTTAGCCCTGCGTACAGCATACGAGTATCCTGCTCCTAAGGAGTAGACTAGATTGTTGCTTGTGGCCAGCCTCTTCTTCTTTGTAAAGTAGCTGCCTACCTCTTCTTCTACTTAAGATTACTCTATTTAGTAAGTAGGATCCTTTTGTTAAGTGATCTCCTTAGCCTGGGTAGTCGAGGGTTCTAACCTCTGCCCTAGGGCATTCGGCGAGCCTGTGTTATATATATAGATTGTTTATAGTACTATTAACGTGGTTCATAAGCAGCCCGCCCATATAAGCAACCCGCCTACTTTTCTTCTACTTCACAACCTTCTAACTATTGTACGCAACTACAACACAAGAAAATCAATTATCTTCTACATCGCTATCTTCCTCAGATGTCTCTTCAACCTCCTGACAGGTTCGTACATTATGGTTAGTCTTGCCACATCTCCCACAATGCCGTAAACCCAATGACCTAGTCTGCGTGACACCCTCTTCCACCGACCTTCTACTCAACTGCGATCGTACAATCTCTTTCTGCTTAATTAAACTATGTGCATCCTCTACAGTAAGTGCACCTCCAGCTCGTACGCGTGTCTTTTTAGCCCTCTGACGCTTTGTAAGGGCCTTATTAGCCTTGTGAAGTATATAGACCTCCTTATGCAAAAGAGTCATTTAATGAGCAATCAGCTCTGTACCCTTCGCTAATTGCTTCACAGCTAAAAAAACACTAGTCAGAGAGCTTCCTTGATATCTAGCAATCTGATTTCGTACGTGCTCTAATTGTGAAACAGCGTTATTAGAATTGTGTGATATCTGAGGGACCTATAGGTCGGCCTAAGAGGGGGGAGGTCTAGTCAGTATTAGCGTCTGTAACTTAATGTTAAGCTTAGATAAGACAGTCTGAGGGTCATACAGCACAAGATTAGTACCTCAGAAGCTAGCTTTAATGTTTTTAACTATTATTATGTTAAAGTAGATAGTTTTAAAGGCAAGAAGAAACTTAGTCTTAGTATATCTATACTAACCAAGAAATGTTGATCTGACGTGCTATAAAGATGTATGACGTCCCTTAAACTACCCTCCGCAATCATATAAAGGGTTGCACCTCAAAGGCTAAAGAGCGTAATGCTTAACACATTTTGACCCTGACTAAAGAAGAGACACTTGTACAATATATCCTTGACCTGGATTCGCGAGGATTCTTACCCCGGATCAACAACGTACGAGATATGGCTAACCTTCTTCGCAAGATGCGTCACGCGAAGCCTGTTGGTAAGCAGTAGCTATACAACTTTGTATAATGCTGCCTTAAGCTTAAGACATGTTTTTTATGTGTGTATAACTTCTAGAGAGCCCTCTGTAAAGAT